>NW_004524890.1:1104692-1145135 GCF_000260255.1 Octodon degus | reverse complement strand
ATTTTAAGGAAGGGTCTATAGGGTGCTCAGGGTCTCACTACTAGATCAGACTCATAGTGATTCTCCTGTTTACAGCCTCCCAAGTGCTGGGATTACAGGCCAGTCTTAATTGTAGTGAGACAGGGTTTTGCTATGCAGTTCAGACTGGACTTACACTCACTTTGTAGTCCAGTTTGGTTTCCAATTCACAGTAATTCTCCTGCCACAGCCTTCCAAGTGCTGGTATTACAATATGCATAGTTGCACAGGTTGGATTTGAATCTGGCAAGTGCGCTGCCTCAGCCTCCTACAGTACTGAGATCACAGGCATGTGCCACCATGCCTAATTGATCGCCTTTTTAAAAATATTTTTTAGTTTCCACATGGAGTTTTATATAGCTGTAAAGGTTGTTTCTTTTTATTTTTATGTATTTAGTACAGGGTCTACAGGGTACAGGGTCTACAGGGCCTCACTACACAGATTGGACTGGTAGTGATCCTCCTGTGTTCAGCCTCCCAAGCACTCGTATTACAGGTGCGCATCTCCATGCCCAGTCTCGAGCACCAGGTCAGTGCACCCCAGGGGTGGGGCCAGCATGCCACGCTGGGGATCGGAACCGCGGCTGATGCACTCTGCATAAGCAGGCATTTTAGTCCACTGAGCTATTTGGCCAGCCCTCACCATGCTTAATCTTTTTTTTTTTTTTTTTTTTTTTTTTTTTGGTGGTGCCAGGGATTGAACTCAGGACCTTTTTTTTTATTTCATTCTTTGTGATTGTTTTATTTCTTTTTTATATTTCAATAATTTTATTGAGAAAGAAGTAGCTATGATATAGGTTCAGAACAGGTTAGTAGTACAGTTACAATAATTAATACATTACATATTGTTGTCTTTGTAGTAGTTGTTCCTAGTACAAGATGCAGACATGATATCTTGGCTAAACACTATTAGTTCAAAACCTTCTCATTGAACTAAGAGAAAGTAGCTGTATATTTATGCTATTTTGTATATACAGATATATTTTTGCACTACAAAATGGTCCATTTATATCCCCTTTTTGTTTACTTTTGTCAGAGATGTATTCATATATTCCATTGCCATTCATATATTGTAGGTGCATGAATTCAGTAGAGTGATCCAATATAGTCCAGCGGTCCATAATAGTAATGGGTTATCCTTAGGACTGGCAGTGTCAGAAGTTGTTGACTTGAGCCTTTTACAGCTCAGCATATTAATATGGCTTTACTTTTTTTTAATTTGTGTGTGTGTGTGTGTGTGTGTGTGTGTGGCCAGCTCAGCCCACCAGGGGGCGGGGCAGGCTGGCATGTGGTGCTGGGGGGTTGAACTGTGGTCCCTGTGCTTTGCTAAGCTTGTTCTAAGTAGGTGCTTTAGACCACTGAGCCATCTCACCAGCCCCTGGCTTTACTTTTTATACCTTGATTATATACTTTTCTGCTGGATGGTTAAGACCAAGATAAAACAAGACCTATGTAACAAGAAATCAAACTTTTGTATCTGACAAAGTCAGTCAGATCCTCTCAGGACTTACCCTGAAACCCTATACCACAGTTTGTAGATCCTTTGTCAGGGTCAGCCATGTGAATGAATCACAGCTATTGCTTGACCAATTTGCTCTATGAGAAAGCCTGAGAAAATATTTTCTCTCCATGTAACTCTCCTTAGGCACCCTCTACATCATTGATCACTTTCCTCTGTAGCCCTATAATCTCCTTGATCAGAAAATGTGGAACATAACTGAGTTACGGGATGTTACAGTACTGCTTCTCCTATGTCCTGAGTCTTCTTTGACCTTGAAAGGCTAGGGCCAAAATGTTGGTCGTCCTTGCAGCCCTTCTTTTCCTCTAATTTTTGGTCTGCAAGCTTAAGTTGTTAACCCTGCAGAAGAGAAGCTTAATGATATTATTACCCTACAACATAGGCAGTTGAGCTTAACATCGCTATCTGTCTGAATATCAAATGCCTTAGATATAACATGGAACAGGTATTTTCCATCAAGCATTGATATGTTAAACTTCAAAAAAATATGGAATGCTTCACAAATTTGCGTGTCATCCTTGCACAGGGGCCATGCTAATCTTCTCTGTATCTGAACTCAGGACCTTGATGTTTGCCAGGCAAGCACTTATTCCACTGAGCTATCTCCCTGGCCCTCCATGTCTTATTTATTTATTTATTTATTTATTTATATTTTTAATTTTATTTATTTGTGTGTGTGTTTTTGTGTGTTTTTGTGGGATTGAACCATGGTCCCTGTGCTTTGCTAAACTTGTTCTAAGTAGGTGCTTTAGACCACTGAGCCATCTCACCAGCCCTCCATGCCTAATTTAAATAGGTAACTTTTTAAACTTTTGAACTAAGGAAAAAAAGTAATATATTTATATCTGATTACATACATTATTCAATATATAAAATACATTATTACTAATATTATATATTATACACATTTATATAAACTATAAATATATCCAAAATATATATATTCTGGATAGCTACCCAGATAGGGTCTGACATCTTAGCTTGTGAATCAGAATCCTATAAATGTATCATCTGCCTATAATGCCAGCACCTGGGAGGCTGAGGCAGGAGGCTTGCCTGAATTGGGACCAGCTGGAGCTACAAAGTCAGTTTAATGCTAGTCTCAACTATATAGCAAGACCCTGTCTTAAAAAAAAATAAGCCTATGAATGAGCTGGGTATGGTGGCATACTCCTGTAATCACAGCACAGCTGAGACAAGAGGATTGCAAGTTTGAGCCCAGTCTGGGCAACTTGGTAAGACCCTGTCTCAAAATGAAAAATGGGCTAGAGATACAGTAGTGGAGGTACTATATTTAGTCCTCTTATTTTTTTGTGTTTTTTTTAAGATAAGGTCTTGCTATGTAGTTCAGGCTAGTCTTGAACTCATTATGTATCCCAGGTCAGCCTCAAACTCATAGTGATCCTCCTGCCTAAAACTCCCAAGGGCTAGGTTCATAAGTGTACACTAGCATTCCTGGCTTAACCAGAATTCCTAACAAAATCAATTTGCCAAGGTAGCTGCATGTATTCCTTGACATACACAAGCAAGTGCTCTTTATTATTTATTCTGGAGGGAGGCACTGGGGATTGAACACAGGGCCTTCATACTGAAGTACATTCCCTGTCCCCTTTTAAAATTTTGAAACAAGGTTTTAGTAGGTTGCTATTTGCCCAGGCTGGGCTTTAACTCATAATCTTCTTTGCCTCACTCTCCCAGAGTTCTGGGATTACTGGCATGTGCCATCTTGCCAGGCACTTGTTTTTATAGGTTCGTGGTAGTAGGGATCAAATCCAGTAGACCAAATATGTGCCCTTATTCACCTTTCTTCTATTATATGCAGATTACCCACCACAGGGCATTCACACCCATAATCCCTCCCACTGGATAATGAATTAATCACAAACTCTAGAAGCCTGCCCCATGACTGCATGAGGCTTTGAGGGGCACACTTAGACACAAACCATAACAGTCCCTTCAACCTCTCTTCTTTTTCAGTTCTGCCATTCATGCTGCTGGCAATAATCCTCAAGTGTTCCTTCCACACATGATACCACACTAGTTCAGTTCAGCTAGGTGTTAGGAGTTGACCACAAGCTGTCAATTCACCATACCTGCTAGGGATTATTTCTTGAAAAGGCACACATGGCTTCAAACTGTGACCATCAAAAACAATTTTCTCTCAAGAAATTATAGTTTAAAGAAAGGAAAGAAATTGTGGTAACAGACATCATTATGTCATTTCCATTTTAGCCAGGTAAAATTTGAACTATGGAATTAACTTGGGCTAACTATCTCTCAAATGTGCACACTTCCAAATGAGATAAAGTTTATCACAATTATGCAGGAAAAAAAATCATGCCAGGGTAGGGATATTTGCCTAGCATTTGTGAAGCCCTTGGTTCAATTTTAAGCCCTGCGTATAAACAAATAAATAAATATTAATGTAACTCATTATTTTTATTGGCTACATTATGTACTTTAGTGTGGATATACCACAATTTTTGCAACCATTCTTTTATTGAAAAATATGCAGATTTCCAGATGCTTTTATTTCGCTTTGAAAAGGCCCATCAAAGGGTAAGTGTATGTATGGGTCAGCAAGATAGCTCAGTGGTCTAAAGTGCCTGCTTAGGCAAGCACAGGGACTAAGGTTCAATCCTTCATACCACATGCCATGCCAGACCCACCCCCAAGGCGGGCTGAACCAGCCACAAAAAAGGAAAAAATAAAGGGTAAGTGTATGTAGCTGAAATTATGGTTGCTTAATCAGCTGGCATTCTGCCCTTTCTTTCCTACTAGCAGAATGCTGCATTTGTTCAGGTATTAAAGTACCTTGGTCTCAAGAAAGCTAGTTCCATTCCCTGATCTATATGTGGCATGTGATCTAGTTATGGCAAGGAAGATACATGGGTAATTTTGTTGGTAGATGTGTCTAGAAAAAACTATAACCTTTCTATGCCAAACATAGTGGCACAGGCTTATAATCCCAGCACTCAGGAGGCTGAAACAGGCAGGAACATCAGCATGAGTTTTAGGCCAGCCTGGACTACACAGTGAGATCCTGTCTCAAAAAAAAGTGGTGGGGATTAGAGGAGCCAAAGCATGCTTGACAAAAGCAGAGGCTTTTCACTGGATAATACCATCCTGCCACTCCTTTTTTATTTTATTTACTTATTTTTTTGCGGAACTGGGGATTGAACTCAGACCCTTGTGCTTGCCAGGGAAACGCTTATTCCACTGAGCCATCTCCCTGGGCCCCTGCCACCCCCCCCCCGGGATTGAACTCAGGACCTTGTGCTTGCCAGGGAAGTGCTTATTCTACTGAGCCATCTCCCCAGCCCCCCTGCCACTCCTTTTTATGCCTTAGAATATAGTTGTGAGATCTAGATTCAGCAGCCCATCTTGTAAGTATAATGAACAATGCCTACAGACCAAAAATGAATATGTAAGTGAAGCATGGTGGCACATGCCTATAACTCCAGCAACTCAGGAAGCTGAGGCAGGATTGCAAGTTTAAGAGAAGACTGGGCAATTTAGTGAGACCCTGTCTCAAAATAAAAATTAAGGGTCTGGGCCGGTGGCCCATGCCTGTAATCCCAGCACTACAGAGGCTAAGGCAGGATTGTTGCTAGTTGGAGACCAGCCTGGGCTACAAAATGAGCTTAAGGCCACCCTGAATTTCACGGTGAGACCCTGTCTCAAAAAGAAAAAAAGTTAAGAGAGCTAGTAGTATAGCTCAGTGGTTCAATGGTAGAGCCCCTCTGGGTTCACTCTCTAGGGTATCCTCTAAAAAAATGTCAGTATGTAAAAGATGGTGGAATGCAAAAATAGAACAAGCTAGGACCTTTTGTTTCTTTCCTTTACTATATTTTTTCCCTTTTGTAATTTTAGAGATACAACCTAGGGATGTGCACATGCTAAGTACATACTTTATACCTACAAAACAAAACAAACAAAAACCTGAGTATGGTGGCACACAGCTAATCTCACTATTCAAGGGGAGGTGAGGCACAAAACTTTCAGCCTGGGCACTTTAAGAACTTAGTGATATCCTGTCTTAAAATAAAAGATAAAAAGGCCCTGGGTTCAATCCCCACTACTGCAAAAACAAAAACACCCTAGTCATTATTTAGTTTAACCAATAAATAAAATTGTATAAATCTATTATGTACATTTTGAAATATGTATTGTAGAATGGCTAAATCAAGTTATACTGATATTAACTCACATAGTTATCTTTCTTTTTTAATGTATTTAGTACAGGGTCTACAGGGTCTCACTACACAGATCGGACTTATAGTGATCCTACTGTTTTCAGCCTCCCAAGAGCTGGGGTTACAGGCATGTGCCACCACACCCACTCTCAATTCCAGTCTCAGTGTGCCCTGGGGGGTGGGGCCGGCATGGCACCCCTGGGATTGAACCCCATTCCTGGTCTGTCTAAGCAGGTGCTTTAATCTGCTGAGTTATCTGGCCAGCCCTATATAGTTATCTTTCTGTGGTGAGAATATTTAAAATCTATGCTCTTAGCAATCTTCAAGAATGCAATCCACATTCTCATAAAAATAAAATCAGGCCCAGCCTGGCATAGTGATGTGCATCTGAAATCCTAACACTGAAGAAGCTGAGGCAGGAGGATCGCTGTAAATTCAAGGCCAGCCTAGGATACATACTGAGTTCAAGGCCAGCATGAACTACTTAGAATAACCCTGTCTCAAAATACCAGGAAAAGCATGAAATTAAAATCAGGCTCAATATATATTTAAAAATAATGCAATCCATTGAGCTGGGTGTGTTGGTGCATCCCTATAATTTCAGAACTCTGGAAGGCTGAGGCAGAAGGATCAAAAGTTCAAGTTCAGCTTAGATAGGTTAGCACTTTAGCAAGACTCTGTCTCAAAATAAAATGGGCTAGAGTTGTATCTCACTGTGAAGGACCTGGGTTCAATACCCCGTATTGCAAAGAGTTGGTGCCTAAAATTAAATGGAATCATAGATGATAAAGAGAAAAAATGCTTAAAAGCATGAATTCTGAACTAAACTGAATTCAAATTCTAGCTGGGTTAAACCCGGGCAATTTATTTATTTAATGAATTTGGTCCCCGGTGTCACCACCCAGCTCAGACTCAGAGTGATCCTCCTTATTTCAGCCTCCCCAGTGCTGGGATTACAGGCATGCACCACCATACCTGGTCTTGGTGGCCAGCTCAGTGCACCCGAGGGCAGGGCTGGTGAGGCATGTGGTGTGCTTGCCTAAGCACTGAGCTATCTTGCTGGTCCCTTGGCAAATTATTTAATCTACTGTGTCTTGGTTTACTAATTTGAAAGTAATGTTACTAATGACACCACAGGATTCAATGGGCTTGCATAAAGTTCACAGTAATTGCTACTGAACTATTAGCTGTCATTTTTATTATACATTTTAGTTGCTAGATTATGACTCCTACATCTTATGTGAGAAAAACACTCTACCATTAAGCTACACCCCAGCCAAGACTGTTTTGAAAGACTTATAGAAACATATAGAGGGGTCAGTGGAAGAGAAGAACAGAGGAAGGAAAAGAAGGCCAACAAATGAAGCCTTATTAGTCAGCCCTGAGACTGAAGTTTCTGATTCTATGAAAAATATACTATGCCAGCCTATTCATTTCTTTTTTAAAAATATTTATTTATTACATTTATTTATTGTGTGTGTGTGTGTGTGGCCAGCTCAGCCCACCAGGGGGCGGGTCTGGCTGGCATGTGGTGCTGGGGATTGAACCGCGGTCCCTGTGCTTTGCCAAGCTTGTTTCAAGTAGGTGCTTTAGACCACTGAGCCATCTCTCCAGCCCCCAGCCTATTCATTTCTAAAATAACTGATCATCTTCCTGAGAGGTTTGTTTTGTTTTAGTAACCCCAGTCAGGTTCTATAACCTGGCTGCATGGGGACTTTTCAGAGGAGTTTACATTCTGAACACTTGGGAAGTTTTAGAGAATCAGTATGAATATACTCATTTTTAGGCTCTTCAAGTGTCAGTTGCCAAAGCAATTTGCCTCCATGTATAGGCTCTGGGTATATGTGGAAAGACATGTCTAGGAATAGGTGACTAAGAGCTAGGGAGATGACTCAGTAGAATAAGTGTTTGCCTGGCATGCACAAGGGCCTGAGTTCAATCCCCGGTTTTGAAAGAAGAAGAAGAAGAAGAAGAAGAAGAAGAAGAAGAAGAAGAAGAAGAAGAAGAAGAAGAAGAAGAAGAAGAAGAAGAAGAAGAAGAAGAGACTAGGGCTGGAGAGATGGCTCAGTGGTCTAAAGCACCTACTTGGAACAAGCTTGGCAAAGCACAGGGACCGCGGTTCAATCCCCCAGCAACACATGCCAGCCAGCCCCGCCCCCTGGTGGGCTGAGCTGGCCACACACACACACACACACACTAAATAAATAAATGTTAAAAAAAAAGAGACTAGATTCCATAGCAAGGTTAGAGAAATTGTACTGCTAGTCTACAATGTAGAGAGTGTTTCTAAGTTACTAAGCTAGAGAGACCTAATCCCTTCTCAGGTAGGTAATGCTGATCCTTACTCAGGTGATATTTAACTCTTTCTAGGAGGAAGGAGGGGCTTTTGGGAGGACGTTAATGACTCCTAGATGATCCATGCAAGTAATTTCACCAGAGCCAAGGCTTGCCTTGAGAAAAATTACCCAGCTATGCAAATCTGGCGAGTTACTCTCTTCGAGCAGAGGACACTTGGAAATACATTTTCTTTGCTGGTTAAAATGTAATACAAGGAGGTTGTGGCTAAATATTATTTTGGGCTATAAATGGATGTTTTCCTTTCCTATATTTTCTCTACTCTCCCCCCTCATGTAGTCAGTTTTGTGGTATACCTTAGGAAAGAGAAGAGGCAAGGCAGCATATAAATAATTTGCCAGTATTTTTACCTTTTGTGTTCTAAAAGCATAAGCCTGTAAGTAAGAGAAATTTGGTACATGGGCAGAGATCAAGTATCTTATCCAGAAAACTAGAGGAAAGAAAATTCTTTTGGTCAGTGTGGTAGGACATGACTGTAATCCTAGCTACACAGGGGGAAGGCTGAGGCAGGAGGATTGCAACTTAGCCATCTTGCAACTTTCCCTCTCTTAAAATTTAAAAAAAGCCTGGGATGTATCTCAGTAGTGCAGTGCTCACCTAGCATTAGTAAGGCCCTGGGCTCAACCCTTAGCACCACAAGAAACAAATACATTTCTTCTTTTTCACTGTTTTCTCCTCGGTGGATGTAGGGGGAGAGCAGAGAGTACTCTGCGGGAGTTCAGAGTGTAAACTGGGCTCAGTTTCCCAGAGCAATATTTGGTTGATGGGAAAACTCAAAAGTGGAAAGACTATGAGGAATGTCATGGTACACAAACCAATATGTTGCCTTGACAAATAATTCTGTGCCTTAAGAATGTCAGAAACTTTGGATTAGATCCTAGAACATCTGAAAGGCAGATTTGGGCAGAAGGCTCAGTAATAATTGCTAGAATCTAAAAAATTAGAAGCAGATGCCTTTATTGCACTCCCAGTCTCCATATCCATGCCTAGGTACCTCCTAAAATCCTCAAGCTTTGTTATCACTTGGGCTAAAGGAAGTGAATATTAAGAATGATTGATACAGGCTGGGGAGATAGCTCAGTGGTCTAAGTGCCTGCCTGGGAAGCACAAGGACCTGGGTTTGATCCCCAGTACTGCATGTGGGGCTGGGCCTGGGACTCTGGGTGTGCCATGCTGGCCCAGAGGCATGGTGGCATAAGCCTGTAATCCCAGCACTGGGGAGGCGATACTGATCTCCCAATAAGTTGATATATCAGGGGGCACAGAGTCAGAAATTGAGTTTTAGAAAAAGTCACATCTTTATTCACTGCTGTAGTAGTCAGCTTACTGTGAACACTGTGGTTCATCACAGCTCCATTTTCTTGACAGAATAACCTCCATCCTGTGTGGCAGAAAGGAGACAAACAGCTGGGAGGGCCTTGAAACTAACTTCAGGCTTCTATCTTTGTGGGATGGTGGATCTAACATGATTCTAGCAAAAGTTTCTGTGATGTCTTGGCACCCGAGTCTCAAAAAAGATGTACTAGATTATTGAATGGATGTTTTCCTGGGACAATAGAAAGCCAAATAAAAAGTGGTTAATATAAGTCAATTTTTTCTGTTTGATGAATAGGAACATAACAAATGTCAGTTGAAGCTGGGCATGGTGGCACTTGTCTGTAATTCTAGCACACAGGAGGCTGAGGCAAGAGGACTGCCATAAATATGAGATGAGCCTGTACTATATAGTGAATTTAAAGCCAGACTGGAATGTGTTACAAAACCTGTCTCAAAAAAAGAAAAGAAAAATACCACTTGAGAGACATTGGAAACCAATGGATAGGAAACAAATGTTCCCTAACATACATTGATGATTAGGTGTAATTGTTTATTCCATTTTTGTCCACATTGGCATCTGTCTAGAGTTCTGGATTAGGTTGTCTCAGACAGAGGAGCGCATATATCAGTATGAGGTCTAAATTAAGAGGAATCTGTTTTGGGATGGGAACATACTTGTTTGGTTTTCAAATTTCTGAAGCTCATAAAAGTAACACTACATAATAGTTATTGAACCAATGTTTGCCTGTTAAAGATGTGTTTGGAAGAGTTCACATCTGAACAGGTTGAAAGGTTAACATTTTCAAGTCTTGTTTAGTGTTGATTACACTGTGATGCTCAGAGACAAAGGTAAAGAGACAGGGCCACAATTGAGCTGGGTTCTCTGTCTTGTAAAGGTGGATGTGCATAGCAGTGGTAGGAGTATGTGGTCTCTCAGATATAGAAACTATGGCCACAAATTTTAGTTGCCATCTCATGTGAGTCAAGATCTACAAAGATTTGGAATAACTTGTTAAGGTTTGAAACTGATCCTTTGTGGTAGTTTGGCTATTCTTCCAAGTGTTTTCCCCACACTAGTCAAGAATTCAACAGAGGAGGGGAGGGGGCGAATAATTCAACAGGAAAAGACTGTCTTCAGGGGTGTGAGGAAAGAAGTATTTGAGAAATCTCACCTATTCTTCAGCTAATTAGTAATACAGACTTTCAAAGTACAGTACTGGTATTATCTGGAGAAATCACACCTTTATTCTTCCAAATTTGCAAGGAAGATCTCCACAGGTATAGTGGCTGAATCTCACCCTGTACCTTGTCAAAACTGTAAGATGGGGGTTTGAATTTATTTCAGGCCATGGTCTGGTTGCCTGACATGTTCTAGCAACATTGGGATTAACAAGTCATCTTGAAGAGGCAAAGGGCAGAAATAGAGTCAGACCTCCCATCTTTTTGTTTGTTTTTTTGTGGTGCTGGGAATTGAAAGCTCTCTTATTTTTACATACCATTTGGACCTTAGAAGCAACAGTTAAAGTTGAGAGGGCTGTTGTTTTTTTTTTTTAATATTTATTTATTTTTATTTATTACATTTATTTATTGTGTGTGTGTGTGGCCAGCTCAGCCCACCAGGGGGCGGGTCTGGCTGGCATGTGGTGCTGGGGATCGAACCGCGGTCCCTGTGCTTTGCCAAGCTTGTTTCAAGTAGGTGCATTAGACCACTGAGCCATCTCTCCAGCCCCTGTTGTTTTGTTTTTTTGAGTTAGGGTCATAGTATGTAGTTCAGGCTAGTTTTGAACTCACTGGGTAACATATACTGGCCTTGAATTTGTGTTGATCCTCCAGTTTTAGCCTGTCAGATGCCGGGATTATGGGCGTGCACAACTATGCCTGACAGTGCCTCTTTTTTTTTTTTTTTCTTTGTGGAACCGGGGACTGAATTGAGGCCCTTGCGCTTGCCAGGGAAGCGTTTATTCCACTGAGCCATCTCCCCGGCCCTGACAGTGCCTCTTTAAAGCTCTGGAAAATCGTTGGAATCTACAGGAGGAAAAGAAAAAAAAAGGGGTTTTGTAGAGGAAGAGGTTGATTTAACCCAGTGATAGGCCCCTGAGGCTGGGTCATTGAAAAGCATAGCCTGGTATTTTCCACCCAGCCTGCTACCCTCAAGGCATCCTGCTAAACCCTGAGGGGCTTTGGAGAAGAATAGGAGTTTTCATTCAGGTGGTAGGACACCGGATGTATCCTGGGTGACTGAGAAATGCTTGAGCTCTGGACAAAGAACACCTGGGCTTAGGTTTTAATTCCTCTGTACATAGTTCTGTGAACTTGAGTAAGTCATGTCCATTTTCTTTCCTAAATCAGTTTCCTCCTCTGTCAAACCATGATAGATGAAGTAAGAATTACAGAAACAATTCTGCATTGCACCTCAATGAAGCACAAAAAAGGATTTTTAAATTAAGCCACTGAGCTGAGGTTAACACGTAGCGGAAAGCTCAATGAAGACAGCATTCAGTACCAGCAAGAGGACCTGGGAGTTTTTCAGGTAAATGGACAGCAAGAGACTAAGAGGGCCAGCTACATGGGAAGAAGGCCTTTTCGCATGCGCGCAGTCCTGGAACCCAACGGAGCAATGAGGGGGCGGGGCCAGGTTCTGAAGTGGTTGCTATGGCACCGAGGGGCCAAGGGAGGTTAACCAAACCCTTAAAACATTGCTCCCTCCCCCACCCGCCGTCGCCAGAGCCGAGGGCCATTGTTCCTTGCAAAATGGCGTCAGTAATCCTCCTCCAGTCTCAGGCCTAAGTAACGCTGAGAATTGAAGTGAGACTGAAGGTGCAAATAAAAACTACAATTCCCAGGATACAATGCACTCGTCTGTGAGGCGCAGGGCACGTGCCCTGGCCTAGCGGTTACAGGCCGTCAAAATTCCGTTTCATAGCTTTCCTTTCGCATACCCGCTTTGGTTGTTGCCCAGCCCCCGCGCGCGCGCACTGCAGTCCTGGGAGGTGGGGGGCCGTGCCGTGGCCGTTGCCCTCGCAACGTAACCGAGAGACCGGTATTTGTAAATCTGTGCTTCGATTTTTAATCCCAAAGCCGGCAGGTAGGAGTCTCGCGAGAAAAATCGGGAGTAGAAAAAAGGGAGCTGGTGTGGCGGGTGAAAAGGTGCTGGCGGGTACCACATCTCTACAGAGCTACCACATTGAATGGCTTACCGAGAATTAAGAGTGGGCGCTTCTCGTTAAGGAAGTAGTGTGTGCTTGGACTTTTTTTTTGTTTGTTTGTTTGTTTGTATGTCTCTTTTTTGAGGGACAGAGCAAAGCAACCGTGCAGAGAACGAGAGATTCAGAACACACAGAAGATGTTACGTGTGGTTCTTAACTGAAATTTTCTTTTTGGAGAGAAGCCTTTCTCCTCGACGCGCATCCCTCTCTCCCGCTGCGCTGTAGAAGGCGGGGGAATAGTGCGCACGCTCTAGTTGGCTAGCTACTCGGCACCTCTTTGAGATAGGGGTTGCTCTGAGTTAGGGCTGCTCCGTTGGCGTTCCCTGCCCCTCCCCCTCTTGTTTTCTCCCCTCCCTTCCCCGCCCCCTGCGCCCCTCTCCTACCCATCTGAATTCCCTGGCTGGAGTACGCGTGCGCTGGGTCAGCTCCCTCCGAGCGAGCGCGAGCTTGGGTTCTTACCCTGCTCCTCTAACCCCGCCCGCTCTTTACCTACCGGCCGTAGCTGGCCGGGTGGGCTCGCGGGGAGACGCTCGCGTGCACGCGCACGCGCACACGACACGGAGCAGAGCCGCGACGTCGAGGAGGGGAGTAAGAAGCATCGGAAGAGGCGATAGAGGAGGAGGCGGTGTGTTTGTGTGTGTGTATGTCTCTGTTCTACAGTGTGACTCGTGGTGGTGGTGGGGGGAGGAGGTTTGAGAGAAGGCGAGGAACAAGCGAAAAGTGAGTCTCTCTTCTTGAAAGCCTCTAATCTGGTGAGGGTCCCGGGCGGGTTGGGACGCTGGGAGAGAGGGAGGAGGCCCGGGGGGCGTGTCTGAGATCGGGCTGAGAGATGAATGGGCCTGGGATGAATGGAGGGAGAAGGCTGCGGCCAAGAGTCTGTTTTGAGTAAGTGTCCTAGTGGAGGCCAGCTTGACCGAGGCCAGGTGAGTGCCATCACCAGTAGATAACAGAGGAATCTGGACTAGGATCTTTGGGGTTGTCGGAGCTGCTATCAAAGTGACGGATTAGGTGGAGAGAAAAATTATGAGGCAGAAAGTGGAAAAGGTACATTTGAGGTTAAGATGCATTTTTCCTTTTCGTTTTTTGTTGGGGTGGGAGACAACTTTGGGAGTGGATAGAAGACTGGGGACGAGGAAGGCGAGAAGGATACAGGAGGAAGACCAGGAGACAGCTGACAAAGGACTGAGTAATCATTTAAGTGAGATTGAGGCTACTGAAAGAGAAGATCGCTTTGGATGTGGGAAGTTGAGCAAGGTTTCAGTGTTTATATTGATGGAAATTGGGTAGGGGAAAGAGTGGGTTTAATTTTTAGGTTTAGATGATGTGTGATGTGTGTGTCGACTGGATCAGACTGAATATTGCAGTCTGGTTTTGTAAATGTGTTAGGTTCAAGAGGGAATTGAGAGGTGTTATCTGGGAAGGGGTGGTGTGTGTTGTGTGACTGACATGTTGGGAATGGCAAGGAGACTGCACGATAGGGCTCGAGTGAAAGTGAGATGGCTTCGTTGTATGGAAAAGGTTTTGTTTGACTAGAGAATGGTGAAACATTTATGTAGTGGGATGTGGGTGGAAGTCCTGCACGTGTGTATCTCTATCTCAGCAGTTGAAAGATGTTAAAATGAGGCTGAACCTTATAACAGATGCAAGTCGTACAGCCTATTCCTTTTTAATAGTTACTGCTGAGGCAATTATATGATTAGCCTTTGGTGAAAATCTGATTAGTAATGATTGCACCTTATTTTTGGAGGCTTTCTTACTATTTTTTATTGTAGTAAGTTTGAATACCAAGAAAACCTTTGACGAAGTCTTAGTATATGACACAGAGCCACAGGTGTCTTCTCGAAATCTCTACCCTTTAGATTAATGAATTTAAAAATTGTTTAAACTCGACAATTCAAAGGAAAGATACCTTGCATAAAAGTACAGCTAAAATGTACTAAAGCTGATTTTGACTGCTTAAATAATTACACATGATCTTTTGACCCTTTTGAATTTATCTCATTTGAAAATTGACATTTTCTTTTTAGTGTGAATTTATATTACTACAGCTTACTTGGACATTTTGTTCTCTGAATACATCATTTCTGGTAAGGATGTCTTGTAATAGTTTTGTTCTGTTCTGGGTCAAGATTTATTGTTACGGATTTCTAACTTTTCATGATTATTGTTTTACAAATTTTACTGACCTGTATTGAGTTCTCTTAGAAATGTTGCAGGTTTGAAAACATTTACTGTATTGTGTTTCGATATTGAAAAGAATGTAATCTTTTTATGGCTACTCATAATTTGAATACAAAAGTTTATACTGTGTTTCTAGTTTGTCAGATTGAGGTGAATATCTAGTGTGTGTATTATACATACATACATACATACATACAGAGAGAGAGAGAGAGAGAGAGAGAGAGAGAGAGACATGAGACAGACAGAAAAAGAGAGAAAGAAAAGTTACCTATAGGCAGGTAACATGTTCTAATTTTGAACTAGATGAGTCTAGAAAATGTAAGCATGGTATATTTGGAGAGCGGAGTGAGATAAGTCTGGAATCTTAAGGCTGAGGTGAAGGTCTAGATTTAGCTCTGCCTTAAAAAATTCTCTCTCTGCCTCTGTCTCTCTCTCCTCTGTCTCTCTCTCTCCTCTCTTTCTGCTCTTTCTCCTCTCTCTCCTCTCTCCTCTCTCTCTCCAATGTCTCCCTGTGTAGTCCAGACTGGCCTTGAATTCACTGTGTAGCTGAGGCTGGCCTTGAACTCAGCAGTCTTCCTGCCTCCTGAGTGCTGAGATAGTGGGGGTACATCACTACACCTGGCTCAAAAATTCTTGAAAACCTTTCCTACTCCCCCTTTGTTTGACTGGCATCATCCTCTCAACTAAATAAGATGTACCTCTTTAGAATTTCCACACTTAGTATGTAATCTTGTTTACTGGACTTCTGTTGAGAGGCAGGAAAGGTATTTTCTTCCTTATTGTTGAAAGAGAAAGAGAAGCTCAGAAAAACAAGACATGCATTTCTGGTAGAACTTGGAGTCCTGGCTTCTAGACCAATATTAATCTTCATATCAAAAGTCTACATTTATTTATATCAGTCTGCAGTGTTTTATTTTTTCCCTAATTTTATTGAGAAATAAATAGCAATGGGACAGTTTCAAATCAAACTGGTAGGACAGTTCCAATAATTAACACATTGCATACTGCCATTCTGCAATGTTTTAGAAATTAGATTTCTGTAGTGTTGACTAAATCTTCCATAAAGTAGAGGAGTTTTGTTTTCACTAAGTTGTCCATTGCTTAGCAAATAATAAAGCCAATGACTGTAAAGGAAAGTAGAAATAAAGTAGTAGAAATAAAGAAGTAGAAATAAAGAAAATGAGAGCTGTATATTACTAGCAGATTTCTAGTCTGGTAATTGAATTAAAATCATTAATCTCAAAGGGTTTAAATTTTTGTATAAATGTATTGGTAGGAGGTAGGATTATGTGTAAGAAAAAAATAGCACTATCCTTTGTATCATCTTGCTGTAAGCAGACCAGGTATACATGATGATCATGAGGATGATGATGATGGTGATTAACTTTTTGTATTTTTGTCTTTTTGAGATAGGTTTTTCACTATGCAGTTCAGGCTGGCCTTGAGCTTACTTTGTAGCCCAGGCTGGGCTTGAACTGGCAATGATCCTTCTGCCTGAGCATCCTGAGTACTGGGATTACAGGCATGTACCACCATGTCCAGCTGGTATACTTGATTGTGTCTCTTGGATAAAAGCCAGAATTCATATTCACCTCCTCTTCCCCCTTCCTCATCTCCTTCCCCCTCCCCAGGTCTTTTTTTCATCTATCTATCTACCTACCTATCTAATACAGGGTCTACAGGGTCTCGCTACACAGATCAGACTAGTAATGATCCTCCTGTTTTCAGCCTTCCAAATGTTAGGATTACAAGTGCACGCCACCACGTCTGTCTGTCTGTCTGTCTTCCTTTCCTTTCCTTTCCTTTCCTTTCCTTTCCTTTCCTTTCCTTTCCTTTCCTTTTTCCCCCTTTCTTTCATTCTTTCTTTTTTGTGGTAGTGGAGATCAAACTCGGGACCTTGCACTTACCAGACAGGCACTTATGCCACTGAGCTCTATCCCTAGCCCTTTTTTTCTTTCTTTCTTTCTTTCTTTCTTTCTTTCTTTCTTTCTTTCTTTCTTTCTTTCTTTCTTTGTCTAGGGATTGAACTCTGAGGCTTCACACTGACCTATATCCCCAGACCTTTTTTAAAATACTTATTTTGAGACAGCGTCTTGCTAAATCACTAAGTTGGCCATTGTGGGCTCAAACTCATGATCCTCCTGCCTCAGCCTGCCAGATAGATTATAGTTTGTATCACCACCCTAGGCTCAGAATTCTTTCAAAGGAGTGTGTTTTTATCATTTTTTGAGATAAAAAATTTGCAATGCTGTTAAGAGATATTTGATAACTAAAGGTCATCTACAATGGCATTTATTCAGAAATTCCCTAAATCATAGAAGTGGAATTGAAGTTGGATGTGATGATACATATCTGTAATCCCACTGTTCTAGAGACTGAGATAGGAGGATTGCAAGTTGGAGGCTTCCTCAGATATGAGACCATATCTTTAAAGAGGGCAGTGTGTGATGTGGCTCAGTGGGAAGACCCTAAACTTTCTTTGTTTTTTTCTCTTTTAAGTCCTGGGGATTGAACACAGGGCCTTAGGCATAGTAGTATGTGAATGTTTTACCACTGAGCTACATCTTCAGTTTCTCTCTCTTTGAAAAAGACTTAATAAGCCAGGTAGGATGGCACATACCTATAATTCCAGCACTATGGATGTTGAGGCAGGAGGATTGCCAAGAATTCAAGGTTAACGTGGACTGTATAGTGAGACCCTGAGTCAACCAAACAAAAAAACAAACACCCCCCAGTCAAGGCAATCTTAGAAGAGATGAAGTACATTGTTTTCTGTGTTTTACTATGGTAACTTAGAAATTTATAATAAACCAGGTATGGTGATGCATGCTTGTAATCCAGCACTGAGGAATTTGAGGAAGGAGTACTGTGAATTGGAAACTAGCCTGGACTACATAGTAAGACCCTATCTCAAAAAGCAAAACAAAAACTCACAATAAACTTCAGTTAACAGATTTACTGTTTGAACCATTTTAAAGTATGCATTTCAATGGCATTAAGTAACTTTATGATATTGTGCAGCTAGTACCACTGTCTATTTCCAAAATATTTTCATAACCCCAAGGGAAATTCCAAACACACAAAGCAGACCCGTCTCATTTTCCCTTCCCCTCAGCCTCTGCTCTGCTGTCTCTTACGGATTTGCCTTTTTTGGCAAATTTATTTAATAAGTGGATATAAGTTGTAGATCATCTGTTATGTCCAAATTCTTTCACTTAGCATGTTTTTGCAATGTACCATGTTGAAACATATACCGGTATGTGACTGATTCCCTTTTACAGTTGAATAATATTCCATTGTATTGGTATGCCACATTTTGTTCATGCATGTATTTGGGGTGTTTCCATCTTTAAGCTCTTTTGAGTATTTTAAAAATATATTTATTTTTTTGGTGGAACTGGGGATTGAACTCAGGCCCTTGCACTTGCGAGACAAGTGCTTATTCTACTGAGCTGTCTCCCTGGCCCCTGTATTTAGTACAGGGTCTACAGGGTCTCACTACACAGTGTGGACTCATAGTGATGTTTCCAGCCTTCCAAGTGCTGGGATTATAGGCACATGCCACCACACCAGTCTGAATTGTGTCTCAGTGAGCCCAGGAGGCGGGGCCGGCAAGACACACCAGGGATCAAACCTGGTCCCTGCATCTGCCTAAGCAGGCACTTTAATGCTCTAAGGTATCTGGCTGACTCACTTTTTTGAGTATTGATACTATGAATATTATTGTGCAAGTTTTTATTAGAACACCTGTTCAAATATTTTGGATACCCAGAAGTGGAATTTCTGGGTCATGCAATACTCATGTGTTTAACTTGTTGTGGATCCACCAAGCTGTTTTTCACAGTGGCTGTTCTGTTTCTCATTTCCACTAGCAACATATGAGGATTGTAATTTCTCTACATCTTCAACAACACTTGTTGCTTACTTGCTTTTTTAAAAAATGGGAATCCTGGTTGTATTGAGTTTTTGATTTCTATTTCCCTAATTAATAATGATATTGGGCATCTTCTCTTGTGTTTGTTGACCGTTTGCATTTCTTTGGAGAAATGTCTATTTAATTTGCTAATTTTTAATTTGATTGTCTTTTTATTGATTTTGAAGAGTTTTTTTGGTTTTCTTTTGATTTTTTAGAAAAGGTCTCATGTGTACCTCAGGCTGGCCTCAAACTCATGGCAATCCTCCTGCCTTAGACTCCTGATGGCTGGGGTGATAGGTGTGTGTCACCATGCCTAGAAGAGTTATAAGAAAAATTTAAGGGTCTGGGGAGATGACTCAGTGGAGTAAGCGCTTTTCTGGCAAGTGCAAGGGCCTGATTTCAATCCCCGGTTCCGCAAAAAAAAAAAAAAAAAAAAAAGTTTTAAAAAACTATTCTAGATACTAGTCCCTGATGAGATATGGATTTGCAAATAGTTTATTTCATTCTGTGAGTTGTTTTTATATTTTTTTGATAGTGTGTTAAGGCTCAAGAGTTTTGGAAATTGATAAGATCCATTTTATCTGCTTGGTTTGGTTTCTTGTGCTTTCATTTTTATATTTAAGAAATTGTTAATCATTTCAAGGTCACAACAATTTACTCCTGTTTTTTTCTGAAAAGTTTATAGTTTTGGTTCTCAGTTTTAGGTCTTTGACCCATTTTGAGCTTATTTTGTATGTGACATGAGTTAAGGATCTAGCCTTATTTTTTGTGTAATGATTAATGTGCAGTTTTTAAAAATGTAATGCACAAGTCTATAAATGTATATTAAATAAAGGTATTTGTGGTGCTATCAAATCACTTTTGGGGGAGTTGTTGAGGGAGGGATATTTCTTCTTTTTCTGTTTTTTTGGTGGAACCGGGGATTGAACTCAGCCCCTTGAGCTTGCCCGGCAAGCACTTATTCTACTGAGCCATCTCCCTGGCCCCATGCTAAAATTAATAAGGTATTTTTAATTAAGAGTTTTTATTTGCAGATTGTTCATATAGTGTTGAATCATTGTTTAAAATTAGGAAATGAGCAGTTTTGGTCTATAATTGTTATTTAATGAGAAATTTGTTATGTATTTTGTATGGTGCTGGGGATCAAATCAGGGTATTGTGCATGCAAGGCAAGAGCCACATCCCCAGCCCCTACTAAATATATTTTAAAAGTAGTCATGTCTATGTTATATTGTTCATGATTATTTAGATTTATAATCTAGACAAATATTTTGAGCCAACTTCTTAACTAAAATGTATGTCAATTAATATTTGCATAAACTTTTCATTTGTAGCTTCAGCCATACTTACTCATGTATTATCCTGATCATTTAAGAATATTTAAAATTATTTTATAGTTACTTGTAAAAATGGAAATTAAAAGTAACATAACACATTTGGTTGATGCATCTTAGCATTCAGTTACATAACTAACATAAAGCCATTATTTTGGTTTTAAAACTAGGAGAGGGCTGGGGAGATAGATGGCTCAATAGAATAAGCACTTCCCTGGCAAGTACAAGGGCCTGAGTTCAATCCCCGGTTCTGCCAAAAAAAAAAAAAAAAAAAAAAGAGAGAGAAAGAAAGAAAGAAAAAGAAATGGGTTTTGGAGAGTGAGATGCCTAGGTTGTATTCTGTTTTTATTACCCTGTGCTGAGGATTGAGCCCAGGGCCTTACATGCTAGATAAGGCCACCACTTGCCACCCACCTCGTCCAGCTATAGCCTCGGCCCCTGGCTCTCTTTTTTTAAAAAAATAATGCTAGCTGTGCTAACATAGTCAGATTACTTTTCCTTTTTCTTTCTTTTCTATTTTTGGTGCTAGGGATCAAACCCAGACACACTTCACTACCAAGCTGCATCTATGACCTTAAAGTTTTTTTTATTTTGAAACAGGAATGTCACTAAATTGCCCAGACTGACTTTAAACTTAGAGTGCTCCTACCTCAGCCTCCCAATAGCTGAGATTATAGATGTGGACCACCATGCCTGGCAGGAGACAAGATTTTGCTATTTTTTCCAGGGTAACTCCAGACTTTTAGACTCTCCCTTATCCTGCTTCAGCCTTCTTAGTAGCTGAGACTACAGGGAGAGGCACCTTATCTGAAAGTCTGTGATTTTTGGAAGATCTAAGTTTCTTCATTTATAAAATGAAAATAACAGTATTACTTGTCTCAAGGTTCTTGAGGTGAAATGCAGTGAGTTTACAAATGCTTGACACATAGCATTCAGTAACTTAATAACATTATTTATGTTACATATCTATATCTTTTTTGTAGTGATGGGAGTTGATTGAACACAATTTATATCCCTATCGTCCTTTAAATTTTTTTAAATTTTTAACAATGACAGAGTTTATTTGAAAAAGAGTGAAAAGTGAGGGAGAAACTGGCTCTGCAAAGTGAGCTTGGGCTGAGTAAAAGAGGAAAAATGCAAGGTGTTCCCTGTGGAACACATGATGGACTATCATGAGAAAAACCACAATAACCTATGATTTTTTAAAATTTTGTTTTTACTTAGTGAACCACGGCCTCACTGTGTAGTTCAGACTGGCCTTGTTTGTTTCGATAATCCTCCTGTCTCAGCCTTCCTAGGTGCTGGATTTATAGGCATGCTACCATGCCCAGCTGTTTTTTCAGACAGAGTCTCATTAAGTTTCCCAGACTGGTCTCAAATTTGCAGTCTTCCTGCCTCAGCTTCACAGAGTGCTAAGGATTATACGTGTGTGCCAATAATCTTTAAGATCAAAATGTTTTAAGGAAATTTTTATTTTCAAGGCTATAGAAAGTTACTCTCAAACATTGTAGATCAGAGTTTAAATTGGAATTGCCTTCTATGGTATTTAACTGTGCATAGAAGACAGTTTGGTAGCATTATATAAAAATACAAATGTATAATGTGCACTTTTCTGGATGTATTAATATTACTTTAATAAAAGTTTAAAAATAAATTTCCTTTGTTCTAGCAAGTTTACCTCAGGGATTTAAATATAGATGACAAAATGTGCTATATTATTTGTAGTAGTAAGCAGTTTGCTACAAAGTAAGAAACAAAGTAGTGGAAAAGACAGATAGTGTCTTATGACTGTATAAAAAGCTTAATGAGCTGGGGATGTAGCTCATTGGTAGAGCACATAAGCTGCTATGAGTTCTATTCCCAAGTACTGGAAAAACAAAAGCAAAAACAAAAACAAAAAAACTCAGGCAGGATAATTGCTTGCACCCAGGATCCTGTTCATGGCTAGCATGGACAATGTTGGAAGACCTCACTCATCTTATACAAACAAAAATAATAAAAACTTAGTATATACTATAATTTTTTTGTGGTACTAGGGTTGACCTCAGGGCCTTCCCACTGAGCTAAGTCTGTAGCCCCCCCCCCTTTTTATTTTTTGAGACAGGGGCTTGTTAAATTACTAAATTGCTTAGACTGGGCTTGAACCTGTGAACCTCCCTCCTCAGCTTCCCAGAGTGCGGAGATTATAGGTATGTACCACCACACTCAGCCACTGTTATATTTTTTGTGGAGAAAGGGAAAAAGAACATATATTTACCTAAAGAGACTCTGAAAGGATCTAAGGTATATAGTTTATTGGAAGATCAGTTGCCTAGCATGCAAGAAACCCTTACAGGTATGAAAACAGATTTAAAAAGAGGAAAATGATATGAACAAATAATTCACATAGGACAAGAAACAAAAGAGCCAATAAACATGAAAAATACTCTTACTAGTAAAAAATAGTGACAGAGCAAAGATTAGTTCATTTCCCATTTATATGCAATCATGTTGGTAATATTTCATGCCTATCTTTTTTTTTTTTGCGGTACTGAGGATAGAACTCAGGATCTTGCACTTGCCAGGCAAGCCATGCCTATCATATTGACAAAATCAATTATATTTTAAAAATCAGTTGCCACTGGGTATGGTGGTGCACACCCATAATCTCAGCACTTGGAGGCTTAGCCAGGAGGATTGACTCAAATTGGAAGACGATGTGGGTTACAAAATGATTTGAAGACCAGGGTTTCCATAGCGAAACCCTGTCTCAAAAAGACCAAAACCAATAAAAAACCAATTGCATAGTAATACTGTAACAACTGGTGGTAAGAACAGAAAGAAAAAGAAACTCAGATATTGGTAGCACCATGAATAAGTGTAATCACTATGAAGATTAATTAAGCAATATTTAGTAAAATTAAAAATCGATGTTTGACATGGTGGCATATGACTGTAGTCCCATCTATTGGACTGTTAGGCTGAAGCAAAAGAATTACTTGAGCTTAGATTTGAGACTTGTCTGGGGAACACAGAGAGATCCTGATTTAAAAAAAAGAAAAGATTAGAAAAGGGGCTGGGGATATAGCTTCATGGAATTGCTACCTACTATGCAGGAGACCCTAGGTTAGTTTCCTAGAAGTGCAAAAAAAAAAAAACAACAAAAAGAACAAAACCCCCAAAACCTAGGGAAAAGGATAGGAACTAAATAGATGGGAGACAGGATTGGGAGTGAGCCTGCTCATTTATATTTTTTCTTTGATTTTCGAGCTATATATTATATTTTTGTTAGTTTACTTATCTTTCTGTAGTTAGGATGGAACTCAGGGCCTTGTGAATGCTAGGCAAATATTATACCACTGAGCTACAACTCCAGCCCCATATGTTACATTTTTTTTATGTTAATCTTTTATTTGGTACAGGGTCTCCCTATGCAGCTCACTCAGTGATCCTCCTGTCTCAGACTCCCCAGGGCTGGGATTGCAGGTGTGCGCCACCACGCCCACTTTCGGTGGCCAGCACTGCAGCACACTACAGGGTCCTTGCGCCTGTCAGGCTGGTGCTTAGACTGCACAGCTACCTCCCCAGCCCACGTTGTTTTTTTTTTTTTTTTTTTTTTTTGGTGGCTGGCTCCCATATGTTACATTTTAAAAAATTAAATTAAGAATTGTCTCTGAAATTATTTAGCTTCTCCAAGGATTGTTTTTTCTTTGTCTTGATCTTTCCCTCTTTTCATTTTTTTGGTTTTTTTGAGACAGGATCTTTCTAATGTGTTATACGCTGTCCTTGAGCTCACTATCATACGTGCAGCCCAGGCTAGCTAGCTTCAAACTCCTACCTTGGCTTCCTGAATGCTAGGATTACAGGTTTGTGCCACTATGCCTAGCTTTCATGATCTTTCTCTTGTGTTGCAAGTGTTCTTGAAATGACTGTCTGCTGAGCCTGTTCATACAGTATTTAAAAATGAGCTAGTAGTAGGGCGGACTGAAAGTTCTGTCCACTTGGGCAAGCTTTATTTTGGGGTTCATGGGTGGACTGCTGTGACTTTTTTATTTTTCATGTATTTAGTACAGAGTCTACAGGGTCTCACTACACAGATCGGACTCATAGTGATCCTCCTGTTTTTTTCAGCCCTCCCAATCGCTGGAATTACAGGCGCAGGCCACCATGCTCAGTCTCAGTTGCTAGTTCAGTGTCCCCCCCCCACAAGAAGGCCAACATGGCAGGCTCCCTGGTCCCTGTGTCTGCCTGAGCAGGTGCTTTAATCCACTGAGCTATCTGGCTGGCCTTGCTGTGACTGTTAACCCACTTGGAGAGTTCAAATGCCAGAGGACAGAGACCTTGGCACTGAAATTCTCTGGTTCTTCACAGTTCTTTGCATTTGAATTCTGTATCCTGGGATTTATGTCTTTGGCTGGAGGGTTTATCAGTTGTGCCTTAATTCAGATCCTCAGCCTGGTGTGGTGGTGGTGCACAGGTCTAATCCCAGACTTTGGGATTCTGTGGTAGGGGGATTGCAAATTCAAGACCAGCCTGGGCAATTCAGTGACTTAGTAAGACTGTCTCAAAAAAAAAAAAAAAGAAAGAAAGAAAGAAAAGAAAAAGAAAGAAAAATGGACTGGCATGTAGCTTGGGGCAAAAGCCCTGGGATTAGTTTCTGTACTAGCTGGGAAAAATGCAGATTCTCAGTGTATTTTTCCTTTTTTTTCCCCTCTACCCCTTTGTGGGATCAGGTTTCAGACTCTAGGATTCTGTCCTGCAAATCTGTTGCCTCCTGTGGTAGAACCTCATTTATTTCCAGTACGTATTGTAATTGTATCATTTGATTTGTGTTATCAGCTAGTTTCTGTCTTCTCTGACAGAAATTGTTAAAAAGTTTTATCTGCCACACTTTTCTATTTGTATCACTAATTTGTAATTTATATTTTTGTGGTCCTTTACTATCATTTTTCTGGGTTCATGGAAAGAACAAGTAGGGGCCAGGGAGATAGCTCAGTAGAATAAGTGCTTACCTGGCAAACGCAAGGGCCTGAGTTCAATCCCCTGTGTTGAAAAAAAAAAGAACAAGTAATATGGATATTCAGTTTACTTTCTCAAAGTAGAAGTGGACAGTAATGTGTGTGTATGTGTAGTTTTTTTTGCCATTGTTGGGGATTGAGCCCAAGGCCTTGACTATGCTATAAACGTACATTGAGCTTCACTTCCAGCCCTCAGTAGTATATCTTAACCTGGGATGAATTATAGGCCCCTTGATGATAAGAACTTATTTTTTTCTTTGATTCTTGGATCTTGACACAGTCTTGTAAATTGGAACTTGGTAAATGTTGTAGCTCAGTGGCACAGCACCTAGCTGGCAAGTGTAAAGTTCTGAGTTTCATTCCTGGTTCCAAAAAGACCAAAAAATAAAAGCAAATAAACTCAGTCTGTAGTTGTCTTTATGCATATTTCTAGAGCTTAGATCAATATATTTACCTTTTTTGGCTTTCATTTATTTACTTTTTGGTATCGGGAATCAAACTTAGGACCTTGTATTTGTCAGGCAGATAGTTATGCTACTGAGCTATAGCCCCAGCTGTACTTAACCATTTTATGAAGGAAAAGTTTTCACACATAAGGATGTGATACATAGCTGCAAATTTAATAGGAGACTGTATGTCTGAGGCCTGACTTTTTTTTTTTTTTTTTGGTGGAACCGGGGATTGAACTCTGGCCCTTAAGCTTGCCAGGGAAGCATTATTCCACTGAGCCGTCTTGGCTGCTCTTGACCTTTGTTTTTTAAATGTTTGCACTATATGACTGTCCTTAGGGGGAGCCAGTATGTGCATAACATATCTTAATTCTTTTTTCATGCCCTTCCTCTTCCCTAAAACCCCTCTCTATTTTTCACCTGTTTCCTATTATCTGTATTTTATTTTGCTCTTTATTTGTATTTTGGATTTCTTATATAACAGAAAGCATGCAGTATTTAAGCTTACATGTCTTATTTCACTTAACATGATCTCAAAGTGTATCCATTTTCTTACAAGAGACTTATTTGTCTTTATATATGGCAGAATAACACTATTGTGTATAAATACCACATTTTCTTTATGCATTCATCGCCTAATGGACATATAAGTCACTTCCTTCCAAGATTTAGCTATTATGAGTTGTGCTGCTATAAACATGAGTATGCGTGTATCACTTTAATATGCTCTCTTTAACTCTTTCAAGAAGATACCTAGAAGGGGAAAAGTTGGGTCAAATGGAATTTCTAGTTATAGATTTGAGGAATCTTCATAGTGATTTCTGTAGTGGTTGCACTAGTTTATATTCCCAGCAATATAGAAGGGTTCCTCCCCTGCACATCCTTATCAATATTTGTTATGACATTTGATTTTTTTTGTGGAGTAAGATAGAATCTCACTGTTGTTTTGTTTGCTTGCCCATCTTTCCTTTTCTTTCCTTGATCGATTCATCCTTTTCTTTCTTTCTTTCTTTCTTTCTTTCTTTCTTTCTTTCTTTCTTTCTTCCTTCCTTCCTTCCTTCCTTCCTTCCTTCCTTCCTTCCTTCCTTCCACCTCTTGCTATGTAGTTCAAGCTGACCTTGAATTCACTTTGTAGCTTAGGCAGGCCTCTGACTTACAGTGATCCTATCCTTCTATTGCAGGCCTCCCAAGTGCCTCCCAAGCTCAGTTCTCAGTGTTTTAAATTTCATTTCTCTAATGACCAGTGATTTTGAGCATTTCTTCATGAGTTTATTGGTTATGTGTACTTGTATTGTACAGTATCTATTCATTTCACTTGCCTATTTGTTGTTGGGGTCTTTTATTTTGAGAGATCAATTTTTTGATTACTTTTTATAGTCTATATATTAGTTCTCTGAGGAATGGTTGATAAAAGATTTTCCCCGTTTTTTAGGTTGTCTCTTTAATCTGTTTCCTTTACTATGCAGAAACTTTAATTTGATGTGATCCTATTTGTAGGTTTTTTTTTTTTGTGTGTGGAAACAGAGATTGAATTCAGGCCCTTGTGCTTGCCAAGCAAGTGCTTATTCCATTGAGCCATCTCCCCAGCCCCCATTTGTTGATTTTTAATGTGATTTCTTGCACAATTGGGGTTCTGTTTATAAAGTCCTTGCCTATGACTACATCTTCAAGATTTTACCTATTTTATCTTTTAGCAGATTAAATCTTTCTGTTTTAACATCTAGTTCTTCTTTTAAACATTTTTTGATCAATTTTTTTTCCTGCAGAGCCTGGGATTGAATTCAGGTCCTTGTGCTTGCCAAGGAAGCACTTATTTTACTAAGCCATTTCCCTGACCCTTTTGATCAGTTTTGATTTTAGTTTAGTACATAGTGAGGGATATGAATCTAGCTTCAGTCTTCATATAGATAGCCAGTTTTTCCACCTTCATTTGTTTAAGAGACTATCTTTCCTCCTGCATAGGCTTTTAGCCCCTTTGTCAAAGATCAGATGGCTGATTATGCCTGGGGTTGTTCCTGTGTCCTCTGTTCTATTGATTCACATGTCTTTTTCTTGAGGTCCAACTTTTGCACACTTTCCCCTGAGCCATGTTTCTACATGGCTAAATTTATTTTTATGTTTATTTGTTTTTATTTTTATTTTTTGTTAAGGGTCTACAAGGTCAACAGGGTCTCACGACATAGATCAGATTCGTAGATCAGACTCTAATGATCTGCCTGAGTTCAGCCTCCCAAAGAGCTGGGATTATAGGCACACCCCACCATGCCCAGTCTCAATCGCTGTCTCAGTAGCAGGCGGGGCCAGCACTAATTGTGGTGCTGGTATGGCTTGTGGTGCCGGGGATGGAACCCTGGCTGCTGTATCTGCCTAAGTAAGTGCTTTAATCCATTAATTTTTTGGCTGGTTCTCTACATGGCTGAATTTAGAAGATACATTATTCTGATGAGTGTTTTAAATTTCATTAAAACACTTTTAATGAAACAGTGTTTCATTAAAAGTATGAAACATACTTTTAAGTATGTTTTGTTAGTGATACTAACATTTCTTACTGGAGTGGTTTTTAGAAAAATGAATTATATAATCTTCTAACTATTTATTTATTTTTAATGTATTTGGTACAGGGTCTTACTATACAGCTTGGACTCCCAGTGATCCTCCTGTTTTCAGCCTCTCCAGTGCTGGGATTACAAGCGTATGCCACCACACCAGGACTCAGTGTGCCTGGGAGCAAGGCTGGCAGGACATGTGGTGTTGGGGATCGAATCCCAGTTCCTGTGCATGCTTAAGCAGCCACTTAGTCTGCTGAGCTATCTCGGCACTTCTTCTGCCCCTTTAAATAGTCTCCTGAAGTCATTTAATATTTTCTGTTGAATGGTGCTTTAATACAGTGTTGCCCCAGAGAGTATTAAGCGGTAAGAAATAAAAACTTTGATTTACTATTATAATCTATTAGGAATTATGATAAGTTTCTTTATGTATATTTTTATCACTCCTGTGAGACTTCACAAATGAAATAAAAAATGAGTAAGGTTAAATTATTTGCCCCAGTTAAGAATAATGGCGCATGCCTGTAATCTTAGTACTCTGGGAGGTTGAAGTAGGAAGTTTGAAAATTAGAGTTCAGCCTGGGAAATTTAGCAATTTAGGGAGACTCTGTCCTAAAATAAAAAATAAGAAAGGACTAGGGGTGTAGCTCAGTACAAAGACCTGGATTCAAGCCCCTTAACAAAGAAAAATTTTTGCCCCAAGTCTGAACCAAGATACACTTTCAGTATTCTTCACCCCATTGACTATGTTCCTGAATTTATGGTTAAGAAGCTATTTGGGGGCTGGGGAGATAGTTCAGTAGAATAAGTGCTTGCCTGGCAAGTGCAAGAGCCTGAGTTCAACCCCCAGTTCCGCCAAAAAAAAAGAAGACGCTATTGGATCCATAATGAAAGGGTTCTAGCTAAATAATAGGGAAGTTCTTAACCTAGTTATTAAATTTCATCATCATTAGTAGTAGTATTTTTATGGTACTGGGGTTAGAACCATGGCGTTGCACATGCTAGGCAAATGTTCTACCACTGAACAATATACCCCAGTGTCAAATTTATTTTTCTTATTTATTATTTACCCTTAAATATTAGTTATTTAAGTTATTCTCTGTCTGTCTCTCTTTTTCTGTCTTTCTCTCCATTTGTTATAAGAAATCTTCCAGCCTCAGCCTCCCAAGTGCTGGGATTATAGATGTGAGCTATCACACCTAGCATATCTTATTGTTACAAGCATTTTCTCTCCAAAACAAAGGTTCTTTTTTTTAAACTAAAGAAATATTTAGTACAACAACCTTGAGGGCAAATCAGGCTATAAATGAATGGACAGAATGAGAGCAAGAAAACATAGTTTATTTCATTTCATTTTTTTCTATATTTTAGGGAAGGGTCTACAGGGTGTTCAGGGTCTCACTGCTAGATTGGACTCAGTGATTCTCATGTTTACAGCCTTGCAAGTGCTGGGATTACAGGCATGCGCCACCCTGCCCAGTCTCAATTGCTGTCTCAGTGCACCCCTGGGGCAGGGCCAGCATGGCAGGATGGGAATTGAACCCCAGACCCTGCATCTGCCTAAACAGGCGCTTTAATCTGATGATCTGTCTAGCCAGTCCTTAGAGGCAGGGTTTCTTTATGTAGTCTAAGATGGCCTTTTACTCATGACAATCCTCCTGCCTCAATCTCCCAAGTGTTAGGATTACAGGTGTGCAGCACACCTGGCTCCTGATTTTAGGATTTTAATTTTGATTTTAGTAAAAATGTTTAAGAGTCTTTTTGTTCAGAGACAGGGTCTTGATATGTAGTCCAAGCTAGTGGTGATCCTCTTGCCTCAGCCTCAGGAGTGCTCTTTGTATTCTAGGTATATACCACCATACCCAGCTGTGTTTAAGATTCTTAAAGAGTGCTATCATATTATAATTAAGATATAATTTACATACACTCTGGAGTCCCATTTTCTGAGGAGACTAGGGCAAAGAGGGCAGCTTCAGTGTAGGCATCCAAGGTCAGTCCAGGCAAGATAGTGAGACCCTATTTTTTTGACAGAGTTTCACTATGTGGTGCAGGAAGGCTTTGAACTCACTATGTACACCAGGGTGGACTCGAACTCTAGCAGTCCTCCTGCCTCAGCCTCCTGAGTGTTGGGATTACAGGTGTGTGCCACTATGCTCAGCCAAGACCCTGTTTTAAAAAAAATTAGCAATTACAATTAAAAGTGAATGAGTTTTAGTAAATTTATAGAATTGTGTAACTTTGATGACTGTCCAATTTTATTGAAAGGAACGGTTAATTTTTTAACCAATTTTGCAGGTAACCTAAACAACTAATTTGAATATAACATTATGTAATGTAACTACCATTGTCAAATTCCTGTTACTTTGTTTAGTGCAATTTTGTGTGATTTCTGATTTTTTTTCCATTTTGTATAATTTTATTTTTTTCACAATTAACCATATATTTGTTCTCTCAAGTAAGAAATTTGATTCTATAGGACTATCCTAAAGTGGTGTTTTCAGTCCAATAACTTTTTGACTGAAGGCACATGAATTTATCTGGCTTCAAATGACCAAGTGGTCACTTAACTTTTAGAACCTCAAAGAACAGGCCTCTGCCTCCTAGAAAAGGGATAGCACTGCAAACTGTCTGAGAGAGAGAGAGAGAGAGAGAGAGAGAGAGAGAGAGAGAGAGAGAGACAGACAGACAGACACAGACACACAGACAGACACAGAGACATAAGCAGAGGTTAGGGGTGTAGGCTTTAGCTCTTCCCTTATTGCCTGGCCTTTCTTATTTGCAACTAAAGGGAAATGCCCTTGACTTGCAGCCTAGTTGGGAGGACGACAGCGCAAGGTAAGTGATAGTACACAAATCATAATGTGGCTACTTATGCCCACAATAGGCCTTCACATCCATACCACCAGCCACCATACTCATTACCCCTAAGTGCCAAGGACTGAGGGGCTGTGGCTGGCCACTGCCAACTTTTCAGTTCCTCAGCCCTCGGTGACTGCCCACCAGTCATTCAGACAGCCCAGAAGCATGACAAGTGTGGTGGGAAAATGAAGATGTCCAGGTACCTGGATCCGAGGTCACCCACCTGCTGGAACACAGCCTCAGATGTACGGGCTACACCTTGCTTCTATTCCATCCTCAGGTCCTATAAGATCCAGGCCCCATGAACCTGCACCCTCCATGTGACTCTCAGCACCTAGCTAACCCGAATTTGGCGCCCAGTTACTTGAGCTCCACATGGAGCTCCATGGTGGAATGTCTTTGTGGTCCCTGGAATTGAACCCAAGGCCTAGACCATGCTAAGCCTATGCTATACCACTAAGCCATACCTCAGCCCTATAATCTTATTATAGAATATTATCATTGTCCCCAAAAGGTCTTTCATGCCCATTTGTAGTCAGTTCTTTTCTTGTTTCCCAGCTCCAGTCAACTAATAATCCCTTTTTATTAAAAAAAAAGAAACAAAACTTCATGATTTTTTGAGAAAGAGAATAAAAATTAGTAAAAACAAAAAAACCCCAAACCCAGAAATGATACAGAATTTTTTTTGTCTGTATAGATTTGTACTTTTTTGACATTTCGTATAAATTGAATCATAGAACATGTAGGCTTTTTCTTCTGGTTTCTTGGACTTAGCATAACCTTATAACGTTTTATCTTTGTCATATGTATCAATATTGCATTCCTTTTCATTGCTGAATAATTTTTTTTGTCCTTTTTGAGGCAGGGTTTCACTATGCAGTTTAGGTTGGCCCTGAACTTACTTTGTAGGCCAGGTTGACCTAGATCTCACAATGAGCCTCCTGCCTTAGCCTCCTAAGTGGGGTTACGGGTGTGTGACACCACGCCTCACCATGCCTCTTCCATTGCATGTAAAGAACATATTTTTCAAATCCTTACATGAGTTGTACACATTTGGATTACTTCTACTTTTTAAATACATTGGATACTGCTGCCATAAAATCTTGTGTACAAATTTTGTTTTGTTTTTAGTGTTTTGAGATAGCATTTTGCCATCCATTTCAGGGTGGACTTGAACTCACTATGTAGTTCAGGCCAGCCTTGAGCTAGCAGAGGTCCTCCTACCTCAGTTCTCCAAGTGCTAGGACTATAAGGAAATTGTGGGATTACAGGCATGAACCACCAAGCATGGTTTGTGTACAAGTTTTTGTGTGGATTTTGTGTGTGTGCACACACTTGTGTGAGGCATTGGTGATTGAATCCAGGGCTTTACATTGAGCTACATCTCCAGCCTTTTTTATTTTTTATTTTTGAGACAGGATCTTGCTAAATTGCCCAGGCTGGGATCAAATTTAAATTCCTCCTGCTTTAACCTCCCACAGTGCTGGGATTACAGATGTGAGCCATCATGCATGGTTTATACAAGTTTTCATTTCTTTGGGTAAAAGCTGTCATGTGGTAGCTAACCGTTTAACTTGCTTTAGAACTGCCAGGCTGCTGGCCTCGTCCCCTGGGGCACACTGAGATGGCAATTGAGACGGTGTGGTGGTGAGTGCCTGTAATCCCAGTTTTTGGGAGGCTGTAAACAGGCAGATCACTACGAGTCTGATCTAGTAGTGAGACCCTGAACACACTGTAGACCCTTCCCTAAAATATAAAACAAAAACAAAAACTGCCAGTCTGTTCAAAGTAGGTGTATAATTGTATTTATTGTATTGTATTGTATTTATTTATTTATTTATTTATTTATTTATTTATTGAAACGGCCAGTCATTGTATAGTCCAGGCTGGCCTTGAACTCGCTATGTAGCCCAAGCTGGCTTTAAATTTGTTGTGATCCTCCTGACTCAGCCTCCCCCTCCCCACCAGTGCTGGGATTACAGGTATGGGCCACCATGCCTGACCACACAGTGCACCATTTTAAATTCTCATCAGCAGTGGGTGAAGGTTTCTTTTTTTCTACATCCATGTTAGTGTTTTTCCTCTTTTTTAACTGCCTGGTATTGGGGACTGAACCAAGGTTTGGCACATGCTAGGCAAGCTCTCTACAACTGACCTATTCCCTTACCCTTATTATTCTTATTTTTAGACAGGGTCTCCCTAAATTGCCAGGCTAGCTTTAAGTTTGTGATCTTCCTGGACCAACCTCCTGAGTAGCTGGGATTTTAGGATGGGATTACAGATGTACTATAGTACACCCAGCCATTTTAGACTGCTTATCTAGTTTTAAAAAATAGTACTAGAGATTGAACTCAGGGCCTTCACACAGAATGCCCATCCCCCCTCCCCTTTTGAGACAGGGTCTTACTAAATTGCTGAATTGCCTATGCCACCACACTTGGCTCATTTTGGTTTTGGTTTCCATTTCCTTAATGAATTTTTCTTGTGCTTACTGGCTGTTAATATACACTAGTTCCTTACTTTTATCAACATAGGGTGCATTATAGGACTCAGTAGATACTCTAAACTATGGATAGTACTAAATCCTATATATACATATTGTAGTTTTCCTGTACATATAAAATTTAATTTATAAATTAGACACATTAAGAGATTAATAGTATAATTAAAAATAAAGTAGTACAGTTATAATGCTAATATAATAGAAGTTATGTGAATATGGTCTTCCTGGAATTTTACATTTAACATTTTTGGATTGGTTGACTTTGAATAATTTATGGTATAGAAAATAGGGGTTGTTGGTGGTTGTATCCTCTCCTCCATCTCCTCCTCCTCATCTTTCTCCTCCTCGTTTTCCTTTTTCTTCTTTTTTTTTCTTCCTCCTCTTATTCTTTCTTCTTCTTCTCTTCCTTGTTTTTGGAGGTAGGATTTCACTAAGTAGCCCAGGCTGGCCTGGAACTCATAGTACTTAGAGTGATCCTTTCACCTCAGTCTCCCAAATGCTGGGATTACAGGTGTGTGCTACCATGCATGGGCTTATATTTTTGTATATTCTTGTTACTAGCCACCCTCCCTCCCTTTGTCTTTTGTGAGACAGGGTCTCACTATGCAGTTCAGGCTGGCCTTAAACTCACGTTTATAGATTTTTTTGGTTGGTTTTTGCTTTTTCTTTTCATTGCTGGGGATTGAGCTCAGGACCTAGTGCTTGCCAGGTAAGCTCTTATTCTACTGAGCTGTCTCCCTGGCCCTGAACTCACTTTTTAACCCAGGTTGGCCTCAAATTTGTAGCCATCCTTGCTCCCTCAGCCTCTCCAGTGCTGGGATTACAGGTGTGCTCCATCATCCCATTTTACCAGTTCTTTATATATCCAATTTGTACAATTTTTCCTCCAGTTTATGAGTTGTTTCTTTCCTTTCTTTTTTTTTTTTTGGCAGAACCAGGGATTGAACTCAGGCCCTTGTGCTTGCCAGGGAAGCGCTTATTCCACTGAGCCATCTCCCCAGACCTTTTTCATTTCTTCTGAAACTTTCAGTCTCTTTTTCTTTTCTCTCTCTGGGTGTTTCTTACTTTTTTTTTCTTTTTTTGTACGGAACCGGGGATTGAACTCAGGCCCTTGTGCTTGCCAGGGAAGTGCTTATTCTACTGAGCCATCTCCCTGGCCCCTATAGTAGCTTTTTAATTGGTCTTGTTTTGAGTTGTATGGATAGAACTTCCTTAGTGACTATTTGCTTTCTGTCCTCAGCTACCTGTTTATAATATGCAGGTAAACTGCTCATGGTACTGTACCAGCCACTTAAGTTCATATGCTCAGGTTTGTCTCTTGCTGCTGATGGAATCAAAGGAGGCTGTATATTTTGGTAAAAGAGGAAAAAAGATTTATTTGAGGCTAGCTCTGAGAAGATGGAGGGGTCCATTTGCCTTAAATCACCAGTTTACTATGTATAGGTGAGTTAGAGTCTATTATAGTAAAGAACAGAAGGGAAGTAAAACACATAAAGACAATACAGATCTCTTTGTTTGCTTCAGCATTTCCAGCAATCTTCAGCTTATTGTCCCCTTTAGGTGGAAAGGAAACTGGGCTCTTGCCTCCTAGTGCTAGCATCTCAGCATTCTGTTGCTTCATCTGGGCTAAGGAGGAAATATTGGTTATATGCTCAGCAAGATGACGTTTAGAGAAATTGTCTCTATAATTTAAAAAAATATGTTAAAAGTCCGTTTTTCAGTACTGCTCACAGTACCAATCAAACACTTACATCATGTTTTTTCATGCCTTTGTTTGTGATTTACCCTCTGCCTAGATGAAATTATTTTCTTTGGGGTTCAGCTCAGGGATCTTTTCCAGGAAAACTTGGTTGGGGTCCAACTTTTTTTTGGGGGGCGGGGTCTTGCTATGTAGTTCAGACTGACCTTGAATTCACTGTGTAGTATAGGTTGACCTAGAACTCTTGAAGATCCTCTAGCCTCAGCCTCTCACATGTTAGGATTACAGGTGTGTGCCACCACACCTGCTCCAGCTTCATCTTTTGCATTTAGATATCAAGTTGTTCAGTGTCAGTTGTTGGAAAAACTGTTCTTTCCTTTGAGTTGTCTTGGAACCTTTATTAAAAATTAGTTGATCATAAATATGTCATAATATATAATGGGTTGTTTATGTTATATTGTTTAATCTGTATATCTGCCTATACATCACTACCATATTTTTTTTTTGGTGGAACCTGGGATTGAACTCAAGCTGTAGCGCTTGCCAGGGAAGCGCTTACTCCACTGAGCCATCTCCCCGGCCTGCTACCATATTTTTATTGTATCTTTGTAGTAGGTTGTTGTTTTTGATGGGGGTATGAGGGATTGAATTCAGGACCTTGCGCTTGCCAAGCAGGTGCTTATGCCACCGAGCTATCTCCCTAGCCCTTATATTAGATTCTTTATTGCAGTAGTAGGGATTGAACCCAAGGCCTTTGCACTGAGTAATATCCCCAGCCCTTTTAAAATTTTTTATACAGTGGTACTTCAGTTTACAAACTTAATTCGTTCTACCATTCTGGGGAAGGTACCTGTGTTTCTGTTAGTGAAGGGAAAGTTGACTGTGTTAGTGTTAGTGAGGGATAAGGTGGCCATAGCCATGTTCCTCACCTAATGCAGAATTAGCAAATGCTAGCAAAATTTTGCTGAGTGCTGCTTTTTTTTCTTTTTCTTTTTTCTTTTTTTTTTTTTTTTTTTTTTGAGATAGGGTCTTACTGTGTATTGCAGGCTGGTCCTGAGCTCCCTTATGTAGCCCAGCCTGGCCTTGAACTCTTGGAGATCCTTTTGCCTACGCCTCCCTAATGCTAGGATTATAGGCATTTGCCACCACACCTGGCTGTCAAATGCTTCTATTTACCAACTGATTTTTTTCTCTTTTACAAACAAAAGTGTTTGTGAACCAAGGTCCTACTTATTTATTTATGACTTTTTGAGATAGGGTCTCATTATGCAGTTCAGGCTGGCCTTGAGCTCACTTTATAGCATAGGCTGGTCTCAGACTTGCAGTGGTCCTCTTGGCTCAGCCTGTCATTTGCTGGGATCACAGATGTGTGCCAACATGCCCAGCTGGTACCATTTGATTTAGATAAGGTCTTGCTAAATCACTAATTTGCTCACATTGGGCTTAAAGTTGGAATCCTCTTTCCATAGTCTCTCCATTACCTAAGATTAAAGGTGTAGGCCACTGTATCCTGTTTCCCCCCCCCCCCCGGAACCGGGGATTGAACTCAAAGAAACACTTTTTTTTTTTTTGTGGAACCAGGGATTGAACTCAGGCCCTTGCCAGGCAAATGCTTATTCTACTGAGCCATCTCCTGGGCCCCCTGTATCCTGTTTTTAACAAAAAGAAACAAAAAAGAGATTAGGTAGTATTTTAAAGGTGTACTCAAGCCATGCATGATGGTGCCTGTCTGTAATCCCAGCACTTAGGAGGCTGAGACAGGAGGATCATGAGTTTGAGGCCAGCCTGGTCTACATAATGAGTTCAAAGCCAGTCTGTAGTACACAGTGAAATCCTATCTCAAAAAGGAAAAGACAAATAAGTATACACTCAGAGGGAGAGAGGTGCTTATGGTTCTGAGCTTACTATATTCATGAGGGATTTGAGGATGGGTATCTATAGAATTTATGTACAGATAAAAATTGACAGTTCTTTCTGCAAGGATAGAGGAATGGCCCATTCATAGGTGACATCCATCACAAGTGATAGAACTGTAGCCTATCTAGAAGGGAAAAGCCTGTGCTCACTTTGAAAGCACATATACTAAAAAGGGAAAGCTTCCCCCCATGGTGGCACATGCTTGTAATCCCAGTACTCTGGAAGCTGAGGCAGGAGGATCACTTCAAGGCCAGCCTGAACTACTCAGTAGTGAGGTCCTGTCTCAAGAACAGCAACAAAGGAAAGGTCTATTTACAGACAAAAGGGAAAGGCCAAGGCTCATTTAGAGGTACAAGGGTATGGCCCTGGTTTAATTGTGTCTATAAGCACCTTAGGAGGTTTTTTCCCCCCCTGGATTTGTGTCTTGAACCTGCAGCCTTTGTTAAAAGTACAATTTAAAAATTGTGAGGGCTGGGGAGATGGCTCAGTGGAATAAGCACTTCCTTGGCAAGTGCAGGGGCCTGAGTTCAATCCCCGGTTCCGCAAAAAAAAAAAAAAAAAATTGTGAACCAGGTCTGGCATTGCATGCCTGTAATCTCAGCACTCAGGACACTAAGGTAGGAGAAGTGCTGCATATTGGAGGTCAGCCTGCGCTCCATTGTGAGTTTTAGGCCAGTCTGAACTACCTAATGAGACTCTGTCTCCAAAAATAATTTCCGTTTTCTTTGTATCCTTTCTACCTGATCATATTTCTTCCTCAACACGCCTCCATTTTGATCCCTTATTTTTATCTTAGCATTTATATTTGTACATGTTTGCAGTACATAATGTGTCATTGTGGTTAGTACATGTGTATAACACATCTTAATTCATTTTAAATCCCTTTCTCCTACTTCTCCCCTTCCAACTCTTGGTTCCCTTCCCCTTTGCAAAAGTTCTTTTTGTTTCTTATTATTTATCTTTTACTTAGCTCTTTATTTATACTTTGGGTTTCCCATATAAGGGAAACTGTAATATTTAAATTTTGGGAAGACACCTAGTGATCTTTAATTATTAAGGGATGAAGAAAGAGATGCTTAAAGGTCCATCTTACGGTTGATTCAGGTTTGTGGAGAAGGACATTGACTCTGCATAGCCAGAGATCAAAATTATTTTTTTTGTTTTTAGCACTCTACCAAAAAAAATCTTCATTTATCATACATAAGGCAATCTTCACACATGACAGCAGCACATTCTGTACACACTTATTGCTTACACTGACAGCACACATGTGTTTTGCTTTCCTGACCTTTTTGTAGGACATACTTGACATCTTGCTGGTCTTAATTGTTTTGTCAAGAGGTTCTTATATTTTTCAATGTATCATTAACAGGAATATAAAATATCAAAAAAGTATTCTTAGTATGTGTTGTACATTCAGAATAGATATCAACATTTTTACATCAGCTGTTTACTTGCTTACAAAACCTAAGACATAACATCAGAAATAAAAACCTGTGAGGCCTACAATGAAAATTCTAGGGCTGGTGAGATGGCTCCGTGGTCTAAAGCACCTATTTAGAAAAAGCTTAGCAAAGCACAGGGACCACGGTTCAATCCCCCAGCACCACATGCCAGCCAGACCTGCCCCCTGGTGGGCTGAGCTGGCCACACACACACATAAATAAAATTAAAAAAAAAAGAAAATTCTAATATAACTCTACAACAAAAATCATCTTTGCTTCAACTGTCACACCCAAGTCAGTTTTCACACATGAAATTACATGTTTCATACACAAGTATTTCTTACACTGATAGCACATATGTTTTGCTTACCTGCCCTTTCTTGTAGGGCACAGTTGACATCTTTTTTGTTTTCCTGTTGTTGTAGTAGGTCTTTTGAGATGCTGCACCTACCTGTTCACCTGTCAGCTCACCAATGTCATCTACAGTTTTTTTGTGTATAGTTCCCTGGGCAGAAACATTTTGTTTTTTCCCTTTGTTATCCCTAGATAACATAAACATAAAAGGCCTGAAGTAGATAATAGAAAATTAGTTTATGTCACAAAAATAATGATGTTTAGTAGCTAGAATATTTAATTTGACATTTTTATCCTATAGGTAGACCTGTATAAGAAGTGAAATTTTTATGTGAGTGTTACTTTCATGTACATCAAAATAACGTAATGACAATACACTAAGAGAAGCTGATGGACACATTTTTTGAAAGGGCTACTGGGACTAGGAATCATGACCTCTTATAGCTGTAGGTTAAAGTGTTATAGATACAGATACAAACTACCAATAGAAGGGCCCATTGGCCCCGCCCCTGGGCATGTTGAGCCGTCCACTGAATCCGGGTGTGGTGATGCATGCCTGTAATCCCAGTGCTGGGAGGCTTGAACATAGAAGGGTCACTAGAGTCTGAGCTGTATAGTGATACCCTGTACAAAATATGTTTTAAAGAAACCTGCCAGTAGAGACCAGTTTAATGTTTGGATTCTTCTTACCCCCATTTTGTTTTTTTGAGATAGGATCTCTGTCTTGAACTCATTATGTAGCCCAGGCTGGCCTTGAACTTCTGGTGATTTCTCTTGCCTTAGCCTCCTGAGTGCTGCTTAGGAAATAAGCACCACACACCTGGCTTTGGAGCCCCTTTTTATATTTAGCTCAGCATTCTTTTTAAAATATTGCTATTAATCACTCCCTTTGAAATTATGCTTTCCTGCTTGGTGTTTAAGACCAAGACAAAGTAAGATCATAAATCAAAATTCGTGTATGTATATTTGTCAAGATAGTTGGGGCTCCTCAGTAGTTACTTTTGGTGTCATGTTAGGAGCCTCTTTGTTCTTTTATTTTTTTCCTCTACTAGTTGTGTCATTTGGCAGGATGGGTCACAGTTTTACCTAACCATATGGCTTCCGTGGAAACATGGAGGACCATTCCCTCTTTAGTGACTCTCCTTTTGTGAAATATACTTTGCTTGACTCCTATCCTCTGGGTCTAAACAGTACCTTGCTTAGGAACTTGGGTGACTCAACCAGAGCTGCAGAGCTCTTTAAGATGGATCCTGTCATGCCCTGAGTCCTGACTGATCTTACAGGACAAGGGCCAAAATACTAAGTAAGATCTTCTTCTCCTCCTCTTCTTCCCCCTTTTCCCCCTTCTCCCCCTCTCCTACCTCCTCCCACTCCCCCCTCCCCTCCCTTTCTTCCCTCTCTCCCTCTTCCTCCCCTCCCTTTACCCTCCCCCCCCTCCTCCTACCAGGAATTGAACTCAGGACCTTGGGCTTCCCTGCCAGGAGCTTGTGTGTCATCCTTGTGCAGGGACCATGCTAATCTTTTCTGTATCATTCCATTTCAGAAAAGAATTGCGCTCTGATTTCCTCTATATCTTTCTGCTGTTGCTTATTTGCTATCGACGCTCTTGATTCATGCATTTGAGCCGAGCTA
>NW_004524890.1:1099409-1103954 GCF_000260255.1 Octodon degus | reverse complement strand
GCCCACACTGCGCCTGGGCTGGGACTGGTCCCACTGGCGCAGGTTAGCAGGAAGCTCTCCACACACTCACTGGACTATCATTCGAATTTTAGTACATGTGCTGCTGAAGTGAACACTAAGCAGTAGCTTGGCCCACAAAGCTATATCCCCAGCCCAGAACTTTTATCTTCTTTAGCTTTGGTCCTCAAACCTCACTTGTTGGTCACCCAGAAGGTCAGTCTTGAAATGGGAGCAATAGTTCTTAATCCTAACTATTATCATCCTATCTGGATATCAGGGCACTTTGAAATATGATGTGTGACCTGAGTGACCTCTTTCATTAATTATGGTCAGCATTAGTATTAGAAATCAAGTGTCTTGGGGGCCTGCCCCTTAGCTCAGTTCTTTAAGTGGCTGCTTCAACAAAGCAGTCAGGCTCAGGTTGCTGTGGTTCGATCCCCAGAACTCTAGCCAGCCAAACCTGCCCTGAAGGCATTCGGAGCTGGCCAAAAAAAAAAATCCTTCTGCCATTTTTGGGACAGTGGAGATGGCTCAGTGGAACAAGCGCTTCCCTAGCAAGCACAATGGTCTGAGTTCAATCCCTGGTTCCTCAAAAACAAAAAAACAAACAAACAAAAAAAAGAAATCAAGTGTCTTACCCGTTCTATAGTTGATGGCCTACCATCTTAACATACTGTGGAGGTTGTCTTTGAGAAGTTATATTCTAGAGTCATAGTCTCAACACCTCATTTATCTCTCTTTTTTTTTTGGTGGAACTGGTGGTTGAACTCAGGCCCTTGCTCTTGCCAGGGAAGCACTTATTCCACTGAGCCATCTCCCCAGCCTCTCTCATTTATCTCTTACCACTGACTTGCCAAAAGAAATGTTAACAGAAAACGTCCAAGGAGGTCTGTCCCCAAAGCAAAGGTGAGATATCTTGACCCATTGGGCATGTTTTTAGGTACATGACCTCTGCCACAGAAAAAGAATTTTCAAGATGCCTAAGTAAGAGACATAGAGATTTATTAGGCAACATTTTAAAAATCCATGCTCTTGGGGCCGGGGAGATGGCTCAGTGGAATAAGCGCTTCCCTGGCAAGCGTAAGGGCCTGAGTTCAATCCCCAGTTCCGCAAAAAAAAAATAAAAATAAATAAATTAAAAAAAATAAAAATCCATGCTCAAAAAAATCTAATGTAGGCGCTTCACAAGGAGATAGGCCTTTTGAGTTATTTTATTTTTATTTTTTGGCAGAACCGGGGATTGAACTCAGGCCCTTGTGCTTGCCAGGCAAGTGCTTATTCTAGTGAGCCATCTCCCCAGTCCCCTTTTGAGTTATTTTAATGTTATATCATACTTTGAGACATTTACGTAAACCTATATTAGACTTAATGTTTAGTTACAATTTTTGTCTAAATTTTAAGTATTAAAATGAACATCTTTTTGTTAAATTATGGCACAGATTCTTGGTGTTTTGTTTTTATTAGTACTTGGGTTTTTTTTATTGGTACTGGGAATCAAACTCAGGACCTCACATTTGCCAGGCAGGTGCTATGCCACTGAGCTATATCCCCAGTCCTAGTACTTGGGATTAAACTGAGGACCTCGTGCATGCTAGGCAAGCACTCTACCACTGAGCAAAGTTCCCAGCCATTTATTTAAACTTGATTTTAAAAATTATTATTATTTCTGGGGGGCTGTTTGAGACAGGGTCTTGTTACATAGTGTAGGCTAGCCTTGAACTCACTTATGTAGCCCAGTTTGACCTTGAACTCATGGCGATCCTCCTGCCTCAGTTTTCCTAGTGCTGGGATTACAGGTCTGTGCCACCATGCCTGGTATCTTAAACTTTATTTTGATAATAGGGTCTTACTAAATTACTCATGCTGTCTTTGAATTTAGAATCCTCTTGTCATAATTTCTTGAGTCCTGGGATCATAGACATGCACCACTCTGCCTGGACCTTTCTTGCAATTTAATACAGTATATTAGTATTTGATAGTTGTTTTTGTTAAAAATGTGAAGTTTAGCCTATGAACAAGTATTTGCATTTTTTAAGATTGCTATGAAATGTTTATAGCAGTGTTATTTTAAATAGTCAAAAGGTGGGAACAACCCACTTCATTGAGAAATGAATAAATAAAAGTAGTATATAAGACCATAGAATTTTGTCAAACTTTAAAAAGGAATTAAATCCTAATAATATGCTATGGAAGAGATGAATCTTAAAATCACTGTGCCAAAAGAAACAAGTCAGATACAAAATGATAAATATCATATGCTTCCATTTACATGGATGACCATGAATAAGGAAATTCACAGTGATAATAGAAGTTTTCATGGGTGTGGATAGGGAAATATTTGTGGTGCATGGGATTGAACACAGTGTCTCATGTGTGCTAAGCATGTGCTGTACCCTGACCTACACATTTGATCCCTTAAAAGTGCTTTTCTTTGTTTTAGGGACAAACGTTGTGGTAAGCAGCCGGGTCTTGAAGCCCTGGGTTTCTCCTACCTTAGCAATTCAGGCTTCTGTGTCTACAGACTAGATGGGGAACTTTTCTTTTTTTGTATACCTCTTATTCTCCTGTTTAATTGTTTGCCCTATTTGGTGGGTTCTTTCCATTCTCATTCATGGGACTGTGATCAATTTGCTCCCTCTCTAGAACATCATTTAATAGTCTGTGTAGGCTTGGATTTGTCATCATGAGATTCTTTAGTTGTTCTTTGTCATGGGAGTATTTCACTTCTCCATTATACTTGAAAGAGAGTTTTGCAGGGTATATCAGTCTGGGTTGGAATTTGTTTTCTTGCAAGAGTTGAAGTACTTTGCTCCATGCTCTTCTTGACTTGATGGTTTGTGAAGAGAAATCTGCCGTTATTCTGATGGGTTTTCCTTTAAATGTGATCTGTTTCTTTTCTTTAATGGCTTTTAGTATACTGTTCCTGTGCTGAATTTCTGGGATCTTGATTATTATATGTCTGGGTGTGGTTTTAATTGGGTTGATGTTATTTGGAGTTCTATATGCTTTGGTTACTGAATGTCAGATTGTTGCCCCATATTTGGGAAGTTTTCTGCTATTACTTCTGCCCATATTCTTTTTATATCATTTGTATTGACTCCTTCCTTCTCTTTGATGCCTATTAGTCTCACATTGTTCATTTTTGCATCATCTTGCAGATATTGAATTATTTTTTCCTGCATCCTAGTTGTTTTTAAGAGATCTTTTATTACTTTTCACTAGCGGCAGTGGTGTCTTTAAGGTCAGAAAGTCTATTTTCACTTTCTTTCTTTCTTTTTTTTAAAATTTATTTATGTGTGTGTGTGTGTGTGTGTGTGTGGCCAGTTCAACCCACCAGGGGGCGGGGCTGGCTGGCATGTGGTGCTGGGGGATTGAACCGCGGTCCCTGTGCTTTGCTAAGCTTGTTCTCAGTAGGTGTTTTAGACCACTGAGCCATCTCACCAGCTCCTGTTTTCACTTTCCCTCAAACAGTTTTGCCAGTTTGTGATTGAGGTTTTAATTTCTGTATATCACTTTGAATCTGTTTCATACATTCTATTTCTTTCCTATATTGCTTGTTCAGGGGTTCCATCATTTTTATATTTTGCTCTATTTTTTAACAGTATATTCTTTTGAAGCACTTAGTACTTCTTTGATTACAGTTATCATTACATTTTTTAATTCAGAAATTATTTCTGATCTAATTTCTTCTATACCTTTCTGCAGTTGTTTCTTTGCTTCCAATGCTATTATTTCAGAGATAGCAGGTAGGTGATTTCCAGTTTCCTCTATGCTGGTGTCTTCTGCATTTGTACTCGGTGGACTCGGGACCTGACACTACATTTTGTTCCTTCTCTTTGTCATTTTGTATACCACTGTCTTCTGACCTTTGGTGTAGAGCTTAGATAGAATTATTACCTTAGCACCAGATCCGGATCTACAAAGTTCAGATTCCTCCAGGTGGGTGTTGCTTGGATCTGGCTGGGGTCTGGCTGCTGTGCTCCACTTCTTCCTGCTGCAGCCATTGGAGTTGAATCCTTTGTGTCACTCTGGCAAGATGTTCTGCTCCTGAATCAGCTGGGTGGGTCTTGCCTCTAGCCTCTTTGCAGGGAGTTGTGCTGAAGGGTTCCACACTAGGCCTGCACTCTAGTCTATTCAGGGTCCGGCGGCCCCGAGTTGTCTCACTCACACGCCAGACCTGGGCTCTGGGTCGATTCAGGATCCGCAGGCCTCAGGTCTTCTCACTCCCATGCCGGGTCTGGGCTCTGGGTCTATTCAGGAACTTTTCTTTAATGGTTGCATAATTTTAGTTTGGGATGATGAACAAGTTCCTGGAATGGATAGAAGTGATGATTTCACAGCACTGAATGTATTAATTCCACTGAGTTTTATAGTTAAAAATGATTAAAATGGTAGTGCGCGCGCACACACACACATGCACACATACACGTTTTTGAGACGGTATTTCTATATAGCTCAGGCTGGTTTCAAATTTATGATCTTTCTACCTTTGCCTCCTGAGTACTGCCATGCCAGGCTTATGATGATATATATATATATATATAT
>NW_004524890.1:1091985-1099259 GCF_000260255.1 Octodon degus | reverse complement strand
ATATATTTATCACAATAAAGACACTAGTATCAAATGAAATCTGAATCTTAGATCAAAACCACCTAGAAATCATGTAGTTGTTTTAATTATTGTATATATTAGCTGCTAGCTAAGTGAACTTAGATTGGAGGCACCTAACAAAACTGCAGTCCTAACCAATATTCACATAATGTGAAGATATATTATTGTGCAATAGGTTGAATGTCTGTTGTGCACAGTAGGCTACAGTGGTAAACAAGATAAGACACAATCCCTGGAGTTTACTGGTTGCTAAGATTGGACAGGAAAAGAATAAACTTCTTATTAAGAAAAAAGGGATTAAAAAGCAGGTGACTTGTTTTCTCCTTAATGATTTGCTTTGTGGGGTAAATTTTAAATATTCTTTTTCCCCTTTTAGGTTGCTATGGGAATATATGACCACATAAACGGAAGTCTGTTCTGATAATTCTGATACCTGAGATGTAATTGGACTGAGGAGTGGAACAGGAAAAATTTTAGTGCCAACTTCAGTAACAATGGCCACTGATTCAGGGGAGCCAGCTAGCACTGAAGATTCTGAGAAACCTGATGGAGTTTCCTTTGAAAGCAGAGTTCCACAGATTGCTTCAACTTTGACAGTAGATGCTAGATTAAAGGGAAAAAATGGTACCTTTACCGCTTCTGGTGAAGCGATAGAAAGGAAGAGATTTTTTCGAAAGAGCATTGAGATGACAGAAGATGACAAAGTTGCTGAATCTTCCTCAAAAGATGAGAGAGTAAAGCCTGCAACAAATATTCCAAGAGTAGATAAACTTCCCACAAGTGTATTGAGAGGTGGACAAGAAGGTAAATATGAGCAGTGTTCAAAAGCAACTTTGGAAGCCTCAAAAGATTGCTCTAAGGAGAAAAATGAGAAGGAAATGGAAGAAGAAGCAGAAATGAAAGCTGTAGCGACTTCTCCTAGTGGCAGGTTCCTGAAATTTGACATAGAACTGGGAAGAGGAGCATTTAAAACAGTATATAAAGGACTGGACACTGAAACATGGGTTGAGGTTGCTTGGTGTGAGCTGCAGGTGAGTATATAATCTCGGTTTTAGTAAATTGCGGTTTTAGCTGACCTGCAGGATTAAAATGTATTGTAAATTTTAAAAATTGAGGTGTTTATCCCGTTTCCCAGAAATTGTGCTTCTTATCTTAGGAGCTCATGCCAATCTTCCTTTTCTTCTATGGTTTTCCTTTATGTGCTTTTGTTTTTGTTTTTTGTAATGCCAGGGATATACCCAGGGCATTGCAGAACTGTGATAGTATCCTTAATCCTTCTTCTTTGTTTTAGAAGTGATAAAGAAATGGTGGCTTTATTTTGGAAAATTCTGTTGATTTGTTAACCACAGCAAATTGCCTAAATGCTTGTTAACATCTCTCTCTTTTTTTCGGGGGGGGGGGGCAGAACCGGGGATTGAACTCAGGCCCTTGTGCTTGCCAGGGAAGCACTTATTCTACTGAGCCATCTCCCCGGCCCCTAACATCTGATTTTGAAAACTTTTAAAAAAATATGTGCCTCATTGATTGATTATTATATTAAATACTTGAGAGTACCTAGGGATGTAGTCAGTGTGACATCTACCTTTCTTTCTTAAAACAAAATTTGGGAAGATCAGGTGGTGTTGTCTGGTAGTTTTCCTTGATTCTTTGAAGACCTCTGCTGATATATGCTCTCCATGCCTTTGAGTTTGCCTCAGTGTGAAATAATTACTGCAGTCTTACTGACATTAGTTGATTGGAATGCGTTTAAAAGAGAAATGAAAGCAATGGGATAATAATTAAGTTACCTAGAAATTTGATTTGATGAGATTATTTTTCCTTTTTTAATCTTTTTTTTCCTTTTTTCATCTTTATTTTTTATAAACACATATTTGTCATACATATTGACCACATTCATCATAGTGAATTTGTACCTGTACATACCATGTCTTAATTATATTCCCTTCTCCACCTGTCAACTCTTCCTCCCCTCCCCATTTATAAAAACTTTGTTTCCATTTTGTTCCTTCCAGTCTCTCTTTTTTCCTTTTCCTTTCCTTTTCCCCCCTCCCTTGTTACCCTAACTTTTTTCATATTTTTTTTCTTATTTCCCAGTTTCACTGATTTTGGTCCTTATTTATACTTTGATGATGTATATGATGTATATATAGTACTTTTAATTAATGAAGGACTAAATGGGGATAGAAAATCATAGAGAGGATTATAATGTGAATATTTACAGATAATTACTATCATATAAGGACAACCTTTATGACCTCAGTCTTCTCATGAGATGTGGTCAGTTCTCACATGAAATGCTTAAAAACAAGATTAAAACCAATTGCTAGTACAGAATTTTATTATTTAAATTCCAGTGGTCTCTGTCACTGTGGGTGTGTATGTATAAAATACAATTATTTCACCTATTCTGAATTTGCTTGAAGGTTGATATTCATATAGGTTGGAACTTATTCTAGACACTGCCTGGAACTTATTCTAGATGCTGCGTAGATGTATTCTCTCTCTCTCTCTCTCAACCTCCTTCCCACCTTCCTTTCCTGTTTCCCTCCCTCTCTCTGTCTTTCTTCCTTCCTCCTCTTTGTGTCCCTCTTCCTCCCCTCTTGTCCTCCTCCCCTTTTCTTCGTTTTTCCCTCCCTTGACCTAAAGAGCTAGAGATTGAAATCAGGGTCTCACAAATGTTAAGCCAGTGTTCTACCACTGAGCTATACCTTCAGGTCAAGTACAGTCTTTTTTTTTTTTTTTTCCCGGAACCGGGAATTGAACTCAGGTCCTTGCACTTGCCAGGGAAGTGCTTATCCCACTGAGCCATCCCCCGGCCCTCAAGTACAGTCTTTTAAACATTTTATTGTGTCTGTCTACCCGTCTGTCTTGGTTGCTTTCCTATCACTGCTGAAACAAAATATTTAACACTCAGAATTAAGGAAGGAAAGATTTATGTAGCTCATAGTTTGTGGAGGTTTTAGTCTGTTCTTGAATGGCTCCAAGGCAGAGTGACACATGGCAGAGGGCAACACTTTATGGTAGTGAAAGTCAGTAAAAGCAATAAGAGCAAAGGGAGGAGTGGCAGGGAGCAAGCCTGTTTCATTCCCTTATGCAGGACTCATTCTAGGTAGGTGTAGCACTCATCCATAATCCCAGCATTGGACCATTAATCAGTAATAATACTCTAGAAGCCTGCCCCATGACTACATGAGGCTTGGGGGGGGGGACACAGCTAAACACAAAGCATAATAGCATCTATGTTTTTTTCTTTCTGATCTCTCTTTCACTCAGTACTGAGCAGTGAACCCACTGAATCCAGGGCCTTTGCCACAACCTATATCCCTACTCACCCTCCATTTTTTTTGGTGAGACAGGGTCTCACTGAATTGAAAATTTGCGAAGGCTGGGCTTGAATTTATGATTCTCTTGCCTTAGCCAAATTATATAAGTTTTATATCTGTGTTCTGATCAGCATTCATCATTCAGTGATACTCTATACATGGAAGAAATAATTTCTATTCACTTGTTAGTAGGGTAAAGATATTTTGCTAGTTGTGTACTGTAGCTATGCTAAAGGAGATTTATAGTAAATAAAATTTAAAGGAAGTATTCCGGTGGTAGAAATTGCCTAAGAGAATGTCTGGTGTCCTTCACTTGTAGAAACACTAAAATATTCCATAAAGTCGTTTGTTTTTTTGAGTCAGGGTCTTGCTATGTAGTTCAGGCTGGCCTTGAACTCACTGTGTAGCCCCAGGCTAGCTTCAGACTTGTGGTGTTCCTCTGCCACCACACCCAGCCCATTATGCCTTCTTTAAAATGTGGTCCTTGGATGAGTAGTGTGTACATCACCTGAAAGCTTGTTAGAACTGCAGATTCTCAGGACCCATTTGAGACCTACTCAGTCAGAATTTGGCTCCTTGTAAAACCTGTAGGTGATCTGCATGCACAGTGAGTAGACTTTGGAAAACCTGAAATGTGGAACCAATCCCAAGAGCTAGCTGAATCAGAGCATACATTCCCTTAAGAAAGTCAACTTTGTATTTATATATATAGATCCATGTGACATACATACATACATAAATATATATTTTTTTCTTCCAGTCCAAACATCTCAAACTAGTATCTCTAGGAAATAGGTTCTAAAACTATTCTTTAGAAGTTTCCCAGATGATTGAATACATAGCCAGATGTGGGAATCTTTTGTGTGGAGCAAATATAATAAATTTATAAGGTACATGTTAATTTATGTATAGAACAACAATCGAGCAAGACATTGTGCACACTTGTAAGCCTAGCAACTGAGGAGAATGAGATAAGAGTATCATAAATCTGAACCTAGCCTGAGTAGCTTAGTGAGACTGTCTCAAAATTGTGAAAAAGGCTATGGATGTAGGTCAGTGGTAGAGTGCTTGCTTAGCATGTGTGAGGTCCGGGGTTCAATCCTTAGTATTGCAAAACAAAAATAATCCCTTTACCATCCTCCCCCAAGAGAAATATCAATTGCAGTTTTTTGTTCTGAAAGGAATGTCAAAATTAGTGCACTTATTTCATCAATTCCAAGGAATAAAGGATATCATTTATTATTTTCTTGATCCTTATATAGTTTATAATATATAATTTATCAGTTTTCATTGAAATTTTATTTATTTATTTATTTATTTATTTCCCTACTTGATAAACTCGTGTTCACCAGACAAAGCCCCAGCTTCAATGCCTCTTGCCTGTTCCGAGGCATGCAGAACCACTCTGGGCCACTCACAGATCGTAGTCGGACACTGAGTGCGACCTGGGAGTCTGCCTCCCTGCCCAGCTGCAGCAGGTTTTGAGGTACCCAGGAAGAATCAGGAGGGCAGCTCATCTTCAAATATAATATTCCTGGGCCGAGCCTGGTGGGGTGTGGGCGGAGGCTAGCACAGAGGGCGACGGATGCCAACTCTGTGGCTTGGTGACATCAGTGTCTGCAGATGCCTCGGGAACCATGGGTTGGAGTTACAGGGTGTCCGAAAGTGGAGTCCCTTACCTGGAGGAGCTGAAGGAGCTGAATGCTGGGCCTCCGGGCGCGCTCACCGGGGATCCGGGGCCTGGCGGGTTTCCCTGGGTGTCATGGGCCTGGGGGTGCTCGCGGGTGGGCATCAGCCTCGGTGGGGGGCCAATCGCTGGTTTCTGGGCTCCCTGGTGGGTCCAGCGGGGAACGTCGCTATATAAATAATTTTGTTTTGTTTTGTGTTTTAGAGACAGTTTTGCTTTATAGTACAGGCTCGCCATGAACTCATGGCAATCTTTGTGCCTCAGCCTCCCAAGTGCTGGGATTACAGGCAGGAACCAGGAGAGATATTTGACTTTGAGAATACAATAATAAAAACAAACTTTGATGGTAGTGACATAGGGATGCTATAGGTCCTCCCGATAATCCATGTAATATAAGGGAACTATTATAACTCCCAACCTGCTAGATGTCTGATATGCCAAGTTTGTGTTCTCCAAAATCAAAGAATGAATTCTAATGAACAATGGAGGTTACGAATAGGAAATAATGGGCCAGTGAGATAGATCAGCAGACTAAGTGCCTGCTTAGGCAAGTGCAGGGACCTGGGTTTGATCCCTGGTAGCACATGCTACGCTGGCCCTGCCTGCAGGTGCGCTGAGCCAGCGACCGAATCTGGAAATGGTGGGATGCACCTGTTATCTTAGTGCTGAGGAGGCTATAAACAGGAGGATCACTATGAGTCCAACCTGCATAGTAAGACCCTATAAAAAAAGAACAGGAAATATTCACTGAGGGAAAGAGCTGCTATCTTAAGAGAGAGAGAGAGAAGGGTACCTGGTAAGTGGGCTGTGTGAGAGCCCACTTCTTAAAGGAAATTATATAGAGCAAAATCACAAGGTGGGTACAAACTCATGAGGTGGGGTAAGGTGGGACAAAATCACAGGCAATAATAAGATTATAACTATACTCTTTTAGGTAATATTTGTTCAGTGAGGAAGTAAGTCACATTATAAGGAGGGTATAATTGGGACAAAGCTATGATCAACCAATAAGATAACAATTATATCCCCGTCCTAAGTACAAAAATATTGTAGTTGTTTAGGTAATATTGATTCAATGAAGAGGCAAGTCACATAGTAAGTGTGCATGGAAAGAGCAAGGTCCTGAAGGGATGGGTCAAGGTCTTTTTCTAAAATGTATTTAGTACAGGGTCTACAGGGTCTCACTAGGTAGATCAGACTCATAGTTATCCTCCTGTTTTCAGCCTCCCAAGCTCTGGGATTATAGACCTGCACCACCATGCCCAGTCTCAACACCTCAGCAGGGCTGAGGGGGCAGGGCTGGTAGGGCTTGTGGTATTGGAGATTGAACCCTGGTCCCTGCACTCTGTCTAAGCAGGTACTTTAGTCTGCTGAGCTATCTGGCTGGCCCAGGTCAAGTGTCTTGATCCCCAACTGAGGTGATTAATGCCTATTTAGAATCTCAGTCACAGTTATTTATCTTTGGGAAAGTAGATGTAGTCACTTCATCTTTTGTCTTGAGGCTTTACCTTCAAAGAATGCACCTTGCTCCTAAGGCCTAGCCTTGTCTGACTGCCTATAATATTTCTACCTAACTCAGCTGTCTATAATGTCAGGATTTGCCTATAAACCTTCAGTAGTTTGTTTCTTTTGGGGGGGTAGCTATTACTGGGGATTAAACCTAGGGATGCCTACCACTGGACTACATCTCAGGGAACTTTAGTTTTTATTTTGAGAAAGAGTATTGCTAAATTGCCCAGTCTAACCTTGAATTTGCAACCCTTCTGACTCAGCCTCAGTATTTGTAATTACAGGCATATGCTACCACACTCAACTATGATTTATCATACTTTATGGTTTCCTCTAACTTATTTTGTGCATGATGGAAAGATTCTGGCCTTTGTTCTTTGTAGAGAACTTGGGAGCTGAGGAGTGTAGCAGGTAGCTCACTGGTAGAGTGCTTGCTTAACACGTGCAAGGCCCTGGATTTCATCCCCATTACCACAAAGAAAAATGTTAAAATTATTTAGTAATTATTGGGTAAATTATTACATTATTGTGAGAGAAGGATATCAGTCATCAGTGCAATTTAGAAGCCTTAATATTTTTATTCTTCTTTAAGGTAGGGTCTCAATATATTTAACCACAAATTTCAGAGTTCAAGTGATCCTCCTCCCTCAATCTCCCAAGTATTGTAGATAAGACTACAGAGAGGAGCTACTCACCCAGAATTAATTAGAAGATTTATTTTATAAATTCTTTTT
>NW_004524890.1:1077410-1080825 GCF_000260255.1 Octodon degus | reverse complement strand
TTCCATCATTTTTATATTCTCCTCTATTTTTTTATCAGTGTATTCTTTAGAAGCACTTAGTACTTCTTTGATTATAGTTACCACTACATTTTTTAGTTCCGAAATTATTTCTGATCTGAATTCTTCTATAACTTTCTGCAGTTGATTCTTTACTGTCAACACTATTATTTCAGAGATATCTGGTGTGTGATTTCCTAGTTCCTCAGTGCTAGCGTCTTGTGCATTTGTATTGGGTGGACTCGGGGCCTGAGACTGCATTTTATTCCTTCTCTTTATCATTTTGTATACTACTGTCTTCTGACCTTTGGTGTAGAGCTTAGATAGAGTTATTACCTTAGCACCAGGTCCAGATCTACGAAGTTCAGATTCTTCCAGGTGGGTGTTATTTGGTTCTGGCTGTGTGCTCCACTTCTTTCTGCTGCAGCCATTAGAGTTGAACCCTTTGTGTCTCTCTGGGAAGATGTTCTGCTCCTGAATCAGCTGGGTGGGTCTTGCCTCTAGCTTCTTTGCAGGGAGTTCTGCTGAAGGGTTCCTTGCTGGGCCTGCGCTCTGGGTCTGTTCAGGATCCTGCGGCCTCGGTCGTCTCACTCATTCGCCAGGCCTGTGCTCTGGGTCTATTCAGGATCCCTTTGGGCCTGGGTCGTCTCACTCACTCGTCGGGCCTGCGCTCTGGGTCTGTCAATTGAATGTTTTAAAACAATTGAACTAAGAAAAAGTTTTCAGGATAGCAAAAAAGTACTAAGAATAAAACATAAGATGAATACTAGAATGGCAAATAAATGACCAGCACTTCTAACAGTTTGGAAATGGGATATCGCACAAAGTTCTAGTGTTTTGTGGACATGGATAATGTCCATGACACTTACTGGTGGCCAGGTGTCACTTGTGGGACTGAGCTACAGCTATTTCTTTGAAATCCACTCTGTAGACTCAGATGGAATCATGACCCATAGGGTGGAAGAGAAGTCCATTTGTAGAGTGTGCTGATGGAAATATGTTGCTGTTTTACACAAAAGAATAACTGAAAGACTACTATTGTATACTTCTTATTCTCCTGTGTTTAATTGTTTGCCCTTTTTTGGTGGGTTCTTTCCATTCTCATTCATGGAGTTGTGATCATTTGGCTCCCTCTCTAGAACCTCATTTAGTAGTCTGTGTAGGCTTGGCTTTGTCATCATGAAATTTTTAATTTGTTCTTTGTCATAGAAGTATTTCACTTCTCCTTTATACTTGACAGAGAGTTTTGCAGGGTATATCAGTCTGGGTTGGATTTTGTTTCCTTGCAAGACTTTTATTACTTTGCTTCATGCACTTCTTTTTTTTGGCAGAACTGTGGATTAAACTGAGGCCCTTGTGTTTGCCAGGGAAGTGCTTATTCCACCAAGCCATCACCCCGGCTCCCTCCATACTCTTCTTGACTTGATGGTTTGTGAAGAGAAATCTGCCGTTATTCTGATGGGTTTTCCTTTAAATGTGATCTGTTTCTTTAGCAGCTTTTCGTTTACTGCTCCTGTGCTGAATTTCTGGGATCTTGATTATTATATGTCTGGGTGTGGTTTTCATTGGGTTGATGTTATTTGGCGTTCTATATGCTTTGGTTACTGAATGTCAGATTGTTGCCCCATATTTGGGAAGTTTTCTGCTATTACTTCAGCCCATAATCTTTTTATATCATTTGTATTGACTCCTTCCTTCTCGTTGATGCCTATTAGTCTCACATTGTTCAATTTTGCATCATCTTGAAGGTATTGAATTATTTTTTCCTGCATCCTAGTTGTTTTCAAGAGATTTTTTGTTACTTTTTCACTAGCTGCAATGGTGTCTTTAAGGTCTGTAAGTCTATTTTCAGTTTCACTCAGTTGTTTTGCCAGTTTGTGATAGAGGTTTTTTTTTTTAAATTTTATTTATTTGTTTATTTATTTACTTATTTGTGTGTGTGTGTGGCCAGCTCAGCCCACCAGGGGGCGGGGCTGGCCGGCATGTGGTGCTGGGGGATTGAACCGCGGTCCCTGTGCTTTGCTAAACTTGTTCTAAGTAGGTGCTTTAGACCACTGAGCCATCTCACCAGCCCTAGCTTGTTCTAAGTAGGTGCTTTAGAGCACTGAGCCATGTCACCAGCCCTAGCTTGTTCTAAGTAGGTGCTTTAGACTACTGAGCCATCTCACCAGCCCAATATTTATTTATTTATTTTTTTGCGGAACCGGGGATTGAACTCATGCCCTTGTGCTTGCCAGGGAAGCACTTATTCCACCAAGCCATCTCCCTGGCGTGATTGAGGTTTTAATTTCCTGTGTATCACGTTGAATCTGCTTCATGCATTCTATTTCTTTCCTATATTGCTTATTCAAGGATTCCATCATTTTTATATTCTGCTCTATTTTTTTATCAGTGTATTCTTTTCAAGCACTTAGTACTTCTTTGATTATAGTTATCATCCTTTCTCCAGTTATTTCTTTACTTCCAACACTATTATTTCAGAGATTTCAGGTGTGTGATTTCTAATTTCTTCTATGCTAGTGTCTCCTACATTTGTTCTGAATGGACTCAGGGCCTGAGAATGCATTTTATTCCTTCTCTTTGTCATTTTGTATACCACTATCTTCTGACGTTTGGTGTAGAACTTAGATAGAGTTATTACCTTAGCACCATGTGCGGATCTACTACATTCAGGTGGGTTTGGCTTGGGTCTGGCTGCTGTGCTCCATTTCTTCCTGCTGCAACCCTCACTCTGGCAAGATGTTCTGCTCCTGAATCAGCTGGGTGGGTCTTGCCTGTAGCCTCTTTGAAGGGATTTCTGCTGAAGCTTTCCATGCTGGGCCTGGGCTCTGGGTCTAATGAGGACCTGGCGGGCCGCAGGTTGGCTCACTCACAGGTCGGGCCTGGGCTCTGGGTCGAATTCCTTTGCATTTACTTAGGCATGTTCTGTGAGCTAGTGTGTGGTCTGTTTTATAGAATATCTTGTGTCCTGCTGAGAGTAATGCTTATTCTGATTTTGTGGGTTGGAATACTCTATAGAGATCTACTAAGTCCATGTGTTTAAAATTTTTGTTCAGTTGTAATATTTCATTGTTGATTATTTTGTGCAGTTGATCTATTTGTGGTAGTGGTGTATTTAGAGCCCCCAATAAAATGATATTAGTGATTTGATTTTTCATGTGTTAGTATTTGTTTTATATATTTGGGTGTACTGGTATTTGTTGCAACTATATTTATGCTTGTTATCTTTTACTCTTGTATTTTTCCCTTTATGAGGGTATAGTGACTCTCTTTGTCTTTCTTAATCAGTCTTAATGTAAAATCTACATTATTCAAAAGTAGAATATTTGGGCTGGTGAGATGGCTCAGTGGTCTAAAGCACCTACTTAGAACAAGCTTAGCAAAGCACAGGGACCGCGGTTCAATCCCCCAGCACCAC
>NW_004524890.1:1076172-1077310 GCF_000260255.1 Octodon degus | reverse complement strand
AGGGGGCGGGGCTGGCTGGCATGTGGTGCTGGGGGATTGAACCGCGGTCCCTGTGCTTTGCTAAGCTTGTTCTAAGTAGGTGCTTTAGACCACTGAGCCCCCCGGTTCTGAAAAAAAAAAAAAAGATTTCGAGAGTGCTTATATCTTGTCAGGGGCTGGGGAGATGTCTCAGTGGAATAAGTGCTTCCCTGGCAAGCGCAAGGACCTGAGTTCAATCCCCGGTTCTGCCAAAAAAAAAAAAAAAGATTTCGAGAGTGCTTAGACCACTGAGCCATCTCACCAGCCCAAGAAGATTTATTTTAGTTCATAATGTTGACAGACTTGCTTAGGTAACTTTTAGGAGTTAATAATCAGGTTTTTTTTTGTGGAACTGGGGATTGAACTCAGGCCCTTGCGCTTGCCAGGCAAGTGCTTATTCTACTGAGCCATCTCCCCGGCCCTAATAATCAGTTCGTAATAGCTTCCTCCTCTATATACAACTTGAGGATCAATAACACTGCTTTTACAGATGGAAAAAGGTTTTGCTTTATTATAAGTAGTACATTTATTATTTGTTTTCTTGATGGAACTGACTTTTTGTATTAATGGTGCTATTTTAGAAATGAAGGAAATTCATAGATACCTAAATTTTTGTTTTTGTGGTACTGAAGATTAAACCCAGGACCTTCATGCTGAGCTGTATGCCCCCATCATGTTTTCATTTTCATGAAAATGGGAGAGTTTTGCCAGGTCCCGAAACTGTCCAGGCTGAGCTCAAACTTAGGGTTTCTCTTGCCTTAGCCTCCTAGTGTACTGGAATTACAAACATTCCTGTATTTGTGTGTGCTTGTCATGAGTTTCATTGTGGGGTCAGGTATATGATTTTGTGGTTCTGAATGTGAAGAGGACTCCTTTAAATAGTGCCTAGACATCTAATAACTTTAAATTTACTCTGTGGACTCTGTTAAAGATGGTGCTGAAAAAAAAAAACCACACCAAGTAAAGGTGAAAGAAGCACAACAGACAAGTTAACCTGTTGAGTAAACATCATAATATAACTTTCCTTAAAGCAGTGAATATATTCGAAGCAGTGTAGTAGAATTAACAGTGTAAAAATGTATGCCTCACTTAAAATTTTCAGTCAGATTTCTGGAAAAAC
>NW_004524890.1:1070867-1075991 GCF_000260255.1 Octodon degus | reverse complement strand
TTTACCTTCTAATAAGATTTTATTGGTAGGTGTTAGATATATGTAATGAGCATATTAATTATAGAGAGTCTGTACCTATACATGATAAAACTTGTTTCTTTCTTTCTTTTTTCTTTTTTTGTGGAACTGGGGATTGAACTCAGGCCCATGCGCTTGCTAGGGAAGCACTTATTCTACTGAGCCATCTCCCTGGCCCCACTTGTTTCATTTTTGACCCATTCCCTTATCCTCCTATCCATCTCTCCTCCTTTCCTTTTATTTTTTTTGGTATTGGGGCTCGAACTCAGGACCTTGCATTTGCCAGGCAGACACTTACGCTCTTGAGCTATCATCCCGGCCCCCTTTCTCAATTTTTTTGTTTCTAGTTTTTCCTTCTTTTCTCATTTTGTTTTTTTCCCTCTCCCCACTCCTTAGTTCCCCTCCCTATTTTAATATTGTTACCCTATTTCACAGTACTTATTATATGTATTCTAGTCCTCATTTACACATTCACTTTCTCACACCAGAGAAACAATGTGATATTTACATCTGTGTCCAATTTATTTCACCTAAGAGTATGTTCTTGAGGTCCATGCATTTACCTAGAAATGCATCAAGTTGATTGATCTTTATGGTAGAGTACTACTCTATTGTATAAAAAAATCATACCCTTTTTTAAACCATTTCTTGGTTGATGGGCATTTGGGCTGTTTCCAAGGTTTGGCTGTCTATGGTTATACTACCCTGAATGTGCCTAATCTCATCCAATCTCAGAAGCTCACCAGGGTCACACTCATTAGTACTTGGATGGGAGTGCAAGATTTGGCTATTATAAACTGTATCACTACAAACATAGGTTGTGCATATATTGCTGTGGTGTGATGCTTTTAATTATTTTGAGAAGATACCAAGAAGGGGAATAACTGAGTCAAATATAACCTCTAGTCCTAGTTTGTTGAGGAATTTCCACAGAGGTTGCTCTAGTCTACCTTCTTTCAAACAGCGGGCAATGCTTCCTTTTACTCCACAGCTTTGCCAGTATTTGTTATTGGTTGATTTCTTGATAATAGCTATTTTTTCATGGAGTGAGATAAAATCTCAGGATTGATTTAATCTGTCTGTGTCTCTCTCTCCCTGTCTCTCTGTCTCTGTCTCTCTGTCTCTGTCTCTCTGTCTCTGTCTGTCTGTCTCTCTCTCTTTCTCTCTCTCTCTGTCTCTGTCTCTCTCTCTCTGTTTCTGTCTCTCTTTTGCAATACCAGTGATCAAATTGGGGACCTTGCATTTGCCAGGCAGGTGCTTATACCACTGAGTTATGCTCCTGCTGCTCTAATTTGCATCTCTTGAATGATCAGTAATGTTTAACATTTTGTCATTTATGTATTTGCTGTTTCTACTTCATCTGGAAATTGTGTAATCATCTCAGATTCCCATTTTTTGATTGGTTCTTTAGATTTTGGAGGTTTGATTTTTTTTCTTTTGAGATCTTTATATATTCTAGGTAGTAATCCTTTGTCTGAAAAACAGTTAACAATTTTTTCCCACATGTAGATTTTCTCTTTTCTCTGTAGATGATTTCTGTTGTTGTGCAAAAGCTTTTTAATTAGATGAGATCCAGGCGCTGATTCTTTGTGATGGTTCTTAAGTGATTGGGGTTTTGTTCATAAAGTCTTTGTGTACAATGTCTTCAAGAGTTCTATTGATTCTATCTTCCAGAAGACAATGTTTGTTTTAATATTTAGATCTTTTCTCCATTTCGATTTTAGTCTCATGCATGATGAGAGACATGGGCCTAGTTTTAATCTTTGGCATGTGGAAAGCCAGTTTTTCCGTCATCATTTATTAAAGAGGGTGTTTTTCTTCCAGTGAAGGTGTTTGGCACCTTTGTCAAAGACAGAGTATCTTCATATGTGTTACGATTGTGTCTGGTTGTCCCAGCAAACCTCATGTGGTCATGAGGGAGGGGAGGCCTTTTTGGAGGCAGCAGAATCTAGAGTTTATGATTGGTTCATTGTTCAGTGCTGCATTTGGGGTATGAGTGCCACACCTATCATAGAGCAGGTAGTCTGCATACAGTATAAGGGAGGAAAAGAGGCTTGCTCTTCTCCTTTTGCTCTTGTTGCTTTTGCTGTCTTCTGCAGCCATGTACTGTTGCCCCTCTGCCATGCCAACTTGCCATGGAGCCAGCTGATTATGGACTGAAGCCTCTACACACTGTAAGCTAAATAAACCTTTCCTCTGTTTAACTGGGTATCAGTTATCTTGTCTCAGCAAGGAGAGAGAGATAATAAGTACAGCAGCATCTTTGGAGTTGTTTCTGCATCTCTAATCTGTTCCATTTATCCTTGTGTCTGTTTGTTTGCCAGTACTGTACTATTTTTTTAAAAATCATGGTACCTTTCTTTGTAGTGTAATTTCAAGGTTGGGATTGTGGTGACCCCCCCTTTACCTTTGTTGCCCACGAATGTTTTTCCTATTCTAGATCTCTTCTGATTCTAAATGAGTTTTAGGATTGGTTTCTCTAATTATGTGAGATATCATGTTGAAATTTTGGTTATAATTGCATTAAATCTGTATAAAAATTTTGGAAGTATGGCCATGTTCACTAAATTGTTTTTTCCTACCCAAGACCAAGGGATATCCTTCCATTTTCTGATATCTTCTTCATTCTCCATTTTCAGAGTACTGTAGTTTGCAACGTAGAGGTCTTTTTTTCACTTCCTTAGACTGATTCCTAGGTTTTTCTTTGGGGGGCTGCTATGTGAAAGATGTTTCTTTAAATTCTCTCTCAGTGATTTTATTTGTGTACAGGAAGATTGATTTTTTAGTGTTGATTTTATATCCATGTATACTGCTGAATTTGGTTATTAAACATTGTACTCAGGACCTTGCACTTGCCAGGGAGGTGCTGTGCCACTCAGCTATATCCCCAGATCTGAATTTGATTATTATTTATTTTTCTCAATATGATTATAAAATCTAGAAGTTTTTGGAGGAGTTTTGGTGGTTTTCTCTGTAAAGTTTTATGTCATCTGCAAATAACGATAATTTAAGTTTTTCCTTTACTATATTCCTTTTATTTCTCTTTTTATCATATTTTCTTGGTACATTTAAATAAACAATGATTGCAGCCATTGTAGAGAATTTGTAACTGTACATGATACAACTTGTTTCTTTCTACTGTCTAATTGAGCTGGCTAAAGTTTGCTGAACTATACAGAGTAAGAATGGGGATATTAGGCATTGTTGTTTTATTCCTGATTTTAGAGTAAAAGCTTTCACTTTTTGTCTATTTAGTATGATGTTGACTGTTGGTTTGTCATAGATGGCTTTTATCAGATTGCAATAAAGACCACTTATTCCAATTTTCTGTAGAGTTTTTATCATGAATGTGCATTGAACTTTATCAAGAGTTTTTTTTAGCATCAGTTGAGGTGATCATATGCTTTTTGTGCTAGGCTCTGTTAATACGGTGTATTATATTTATTGATTTACATACATTGAACCAACCCTTCATCCCTAAGAAGAATTTTACTTGATCGTGGTGTATAATCTTGATGGTTTGGTACTTTCTGTTTGCCGGTTGGTATCTTATTGAGGAGTTTTGCATCTGTGTTCATTAGGGAGTTTGGCTTGAATTTTCTGTTGTAGTTGGGACCCTCTCTGGATTTGATATCAGGAGAATGCTTCCAGGAATGAATTTGGGATTATTCCTTCTCTTTCAATTTCATTAAAGATTTTTTTTTAACTCAGGCCCTTGCACTTGCCAGGGAAGTGCTTATTCCACTGAGCCATCTCCCAGCCCCTCATTAAAGATTTACAAAGTAGTGATGTTAGGTATTTTTAAGTTTCTTGTAAAATTCAACTGTGAATCCATCAGTGTCTGGACTTTTCTTTGTTGGTAGGTTTTTTTAATGTATTTGGTTGTTACAGGGTCTCACTATACAGCTCAGACTCATAGTGATCCTCCTGTTTTCAGCCTCCCCAGTTTTGGGATCACAGTCGGACAGTACTACACCACCCCCCTCTGGCTGGCTCAGCCTGCTCTGGGGGTGGGGCTGGCAGGGCACTGGGATCAAACTGCCATCCCTACACTTTACTAAGCTTGCCTGCCTAAGCAGGTGCTTCAGTCCACTGAACTATCTCTCCAGCCCTGTTGGTAGGTTTTTAATTAATTCTTCAATCTCATGAATTAATATTAATATATTTTGGATAGTTATATATTCTTGATTCAGCTTTGGTAATTCTTATGTATCTAGAAATCTGTCCATTTCTTCTGTGTTTTCCATCTTGTTAGTATACAACTGCTCAAAAGTAGGTCGAGATGATCTGGATTTCTGATCTTTTGTGATCTCACTATTTTTGTTCCTAATTGTATGGATTTGACTTGTCTTTTTTTTTTTTTGTAAGATTGGCTAAGCGTTTGTTGATTTTTTTTTTTAATTTTTCAAAGCATTGCAAGTGCAAGGTCCTACCTGAGTTTGATCCTTGGTACCACCCCTCCGGCGCCCCCCCCCCCAAATTCAAAGGAACAGTTCTTTGATTCATTGATTCTTTATATTTTTTAATTCTCCATTGCATTAATTTCTGTTCTGATTTTTTTTTTTTTGCTCCGAATGCCTTCAGGGCAGGTTTGGCTGGCTTGAGTTGTGGGGATCAAACCACAGCAACCTGAGCCTGACTGCTTTGTTGAAGCAGCCACTTAAAGAACTGAGCTAAGGGGCAGGCCCCCTCTGTTCTGATTTTTATAATTTTCTCCCTTATACAAGCTTTGGGTTGGCCTGGTTTTCTTTTTCTAGAAACTTGAGTTTCAACAATAAGTTGTTTATTTGAGCTTACTCTGCATTGCTTATATGGATATTCACTGGTTTAAATTTCCTTCATAGGACTACTTTCATTCTGTCCCATAGATTTTGATGTGCATTATTGTTTCATTGTAGGAGCTGTCCAATTTTTAAATTTCATCTGTGATCCATTGTTTGTTCAGGAGGGTATTATTTATTTTATTTTTTAATTTATTTTTTATTGAGAAATAAATATGAATGAGAGTTTCACAGTTGATTAATAGGACAGTTTTGATAGTCAGTACACTGTACATTGTTATCTTCTTAGTGGTTATCCATAGTACAAGAAGCAGACAGGATATTC
>NW_004524890.1:1068316-1069521 GCF_000260255.1 Octodon degus | reverse complement strand
ATTTAGTTGAACTTATAACACCATATTTTCAAGAGAAATGAATCTTTTGCACAAGAAATTTGAATAAAATCATACCAAGATACACAAAAATGAAATTGTCCAAAACTTATTGTAAAAAATCATTAAAGCATATACATAAAAATATTAGCTATGGAGAACAAACTTATATAGCATCATATTCCACATTAGAAAGAAAAGAAAAAGACAAAGGATGTAAGAAACTAGACTAATTAAAAAACTGAAAGAAAGAAAAAAAATCTGTCCTCTCTGAATTTCATGGATAGCAAACATACTTTTGAAAACTAAAATTAAATATTTTCCAGTTATACCACCTTGAAATATTCTAATACCTCCAGATGTAGCATATAGGAAATAACAAAGAGCATAATTCAAAAGGCAAGAGAAGTTGCAGTATGCTTCTGGATTAACAGTAAAGAATGCTCAAAATGATAGTTATGCAGGACTATATAAAATATATTAGATGAACCCTTTTTTTTTGGCAGAACCGGGGATTGAACTCAGGCCATTGAGCTTGCCAGGGAAGCGCTTATTCCACTGAGCCATCTCCCAGGCCCTAGATGAACTGTTATTTAAAAGGTCATTAAAGATTTCTGTGAAATAGTACCAATCTTATGTCGGGTTATACACATTTTTTTCATATACGTATGTGTGTGTATGTATAAAACATAGGGAAGAAATAGTATAAAACCAATGGAAAATGGAAATATACCTTTTAGAGTTTCTAATACAAGGAGAAAACATAGCATGACTTTTTTTTTAAAGCATGTCTTTTATTTATTTATTTAATTAATTTTTTTGGCAGAACTGGGGATTGAACTCAGGCCCTTACACTTGCCAGGGAAGCGCTTATTCTACTGAGCCATCTCCCCAGCCCAATAGCATGTCTTTTAAATAAATTGTAAGTCAAAGATATAGTATAAATCTTAAAACAAAAATTAAGATCAAGCAATATTCAGAAAATTAAATACTAATTAATTAAAAATTGAATGTTTTATTTGACATCAGTTATTTTTATTTTAAAGAAAAAAAATAAAAACAATCGTACAAAATCTCAAAACAAGATTTTAGGAGAGTAACAATGGTTAGTACATTGTGTATTGTTACTGCCAAAGTAGTTTCTCATATTACTAGGCAAGAAATAATAAATAAACAACAGAGGTACAAACCTCTGGGTTTTTTTAAAT
>NW_004524890.1:1030880-1062762 GCF_000260255.1 Octodon degus | reverse complement strand
CAGCCAGCCCCGCCCCCTGGTGGGCTGAGCTGGACACACACACACACACACACACACACACACACACAAATAAATAAAAATTAAAAAAACACCAAAAATAGAATATCTGCCCCCTGTTTTTTTCTGTGTGCCTGTTCCATGAAGTATTGTCTGTCCTTTGACTTTCAGTCTATGAATTTTTTTTTGAGTTGATCGTATTTCTTTTATGCAGCCATTCTTTTTTTTTTCCCAGAACCGGGGATTGAACTCAGGCCCTTGTGCTTGCCAGGCAAGCGCTTATTCCACTGAGCCATCTCCCCGGCCCTTATGCAGCCATTCTGCCAGTCTATTTTTTTTGATGGGTGTATTGAGACCAGTAACATTGTTTGTTATATGTGATATATTTTGACTTTTCCTTGCCATGTTATTTTCTTGTTGTTGGCTGTTTTATCCTCTCTGTTTGCCTTGCCTGGTGGACTCATTCTGCTGTGACTCACAGAGTGTAGTCTGCATTATCTCATTTTAGAATATCCTTCAGAACATTTTGGAGTGCTGGTTTGGTGTTCATGAATTTCCTTAGATGTTCTATGTCATGGAAGTGTTTTCTCCATCAATTTTGAAAGATAGTTCTTTGAGGTACATCAGTCTGGGCTGGAATTTGTTTTCGTTTAGGGCTTGAGATACTTCAATTCAAGTTCTTCTTTTGAGGGTTTTTGTTGAGATTGTGATTCTGATGGGCTTCCTTTGTAAGTGAGTTGTTTCTTTTCTATAATTGCTTTTAATATTCTGTTCTTGTGTTGAATTTCTTAGAATGTTGACTTATTATATGCCTTTCTTTGGATTTTTTTTTTGATCATGGCTAATTGGAGTTATCTATACCTCACTTGATTGTATGTCAAATTCTTTTTTCCTGCTGTGAAAAGTTTCTGGCTTGATGTCTGTGCACAGGTGTTTTTTTATGTCATTTGTTCTAGCTCCTGCTTTTTCATTGGCTTCAATGTAACTTATGTTAATCTTCTTTGTATCAACTAGCAGTTATTGATTTCCCATGTTCTCTTTGTTTTTTTAAAATACCTTTCTTTTCATGATCCCTAACATCAAGCTTGTCTTCTCTGTCTCAGATTTTTCTCCCTACATTGATTTATTCTGCTGCAGATACTTCTAATGAAATTTTTAGTTGCCTGGATATATTCCTGAAACTTTTTCATGGATTCCATGTCTTTCTTATGTTGGGCATTCTTGGTTTTCATCATTTTCCTAAGCTTCTTTTTTAAAAAATCTGCTGTAGAGTTATCAAATATGTTTTTGTACTGTGGTCATTATTTCTGTAATTATCTGAGAATTTATTTGTGAATTGATTTTTTCTAGAGCCTAGTTTATTTGCTTTGTTGTTACCACTTCATAGAGGCCAGGCCTGTGGCTTTCAGATTGTCCCATTTCATTGTCTCCTGAGTAATCCTTTGGTGAACCAAATGTCTGGGATTGCATCTTGTTTAAGTATAATCTCATTTGCTTTCTTTCTCTTCCCTTTCTTCTTTCTTTTTTTTTTCTCTTTTAAAGGCAGGTTCTCACTACGCAGTTCAGGCTGGCCTTGAGCTCACTTTGTAGCCCAGGGTGCTTTAAAACTCCCAACAATCCTCTTGCCTCAGCTTCCCAAGTCCTGGGATTATAAGTGTATGCCTCCACACCCAGCTCCCCTTCTATTTTTTTTTTCAAAATTTTATTGATAAACAGCAATGAGACAGTTTCAAATGAAATCGGAAGTACAGTTTCAACAAAAACACACTGCATATATTCTTCTTAGTGGTTAATTGCTGTACACCTTCTATTTTTTATTCTTGTTGTTTAATTCCTAGGTTGATGTCTATGAATTGCCTGTGGTGAGTAGCTTTATTGCTAGTATTTAGAACTCTTAGTGAATGACTATTTCTCAGAGATTTCTCTAGATGTAGCTGGTTTTTGGGTTTTGAGTCTTTTTCAAGCTCTTATCTTTTCTGCCATGTGTGGTGGAACATGCCTGTAATCTCAGCATTCGGGAAGCTCAGGCAAAAAGATTGTTTTGAGTTCAAAGCCAGCCTGGGTTATAAAATGAGGTCAAGGCCAGCCTGAACTACATAATGAGGTCCTGTCTCAATAAGATGAAAAGTATCTTACCTCTTCCATTTATTGGTGATGAAAAGTTTCTGCTTACTTAGCCCAGGCCCTAGTACTTTGTCATTGGCCCACAGCATTTTCTGTGACCCTTAGGCAATCTCCGTCTTGATCTATCAGGAAGAACAGAAGGTTAGAACAGTTACATCACTTTTGCTAAATTGGTTCCATCAGCAATAACAATAGCATTGAACGCAGCGTAGGAAATGACAAACTGAGGTAACCATTAATTTGCTACCTTTAATCATATGAACTATATTTCTGTTTACATAATAAAATCTACCAGAATATTTTCATATCAGAAAATTTATGCTGTACATAGGCCCTCAGTATGCCAGTTTCATCCTCATGGGAGATAATTTTAAAGGGGTTAGAGGAAAAATAGTGAAAGAGAAGAAGAGGAAGTTATTAGAAGGCTTGGAGAAAAGGGAGGATCACATGATCTTTAAGAAATGTGCACAAATCAGGAGGCAAAGAGAAAAGGAAGAAAAAGAAGGAAAAACAGACTATAACAGCAACCATAGAAAATTTAAAAACCATGTTCACACATAGAAAAATAATATCAAGCAGTGAAGAAAAAAAGAACGGACAGAAAGAAAAAAAGATGTCTACTTCAAAGTTTGTCTCTGCAGTTACTGGTAGGTAGCATGTGGACACAGAGTCCACATCTTTGTTGATTTATCCCAAGAAGCCAGCAGGAGCTTTATACAGTGGGATAGTGGATAATCTCAGTGAGCCTATACTATACCTTTATTTCCCCAGAAGTTTTGGTTGATTTATGGCCATAAGGCTGAAACTAGACCTTTTCAGCCTGTAAGAGCTTAAGCTCAGCTGAAAGCTGGTAAGATGGAACTACCAGTTCTGTGTTTTCAGCTCAGTTGGTGGCTCTCTAAAATGGTTCCTTTCCAGTTGCCATCTCCCTCCAGATAGTCAGATCCACTCCATTCACCATCCAGTGTAATCTGTTGCATCCACTTCTACTTTACATTGTCATATTTCTCCATGGAGGACTCTGGGGCTGCTAGCAGTCACTGTGTATCCACAGTGTTGAATGGCTCCTTTCTTATCACCAATCTCAATTCAGAGAGTAGACTCTGCCTGACACCTCATTCTTATTCATTAAAGTCTCTTTCCCTGTGGGCTTCATTTTTTACTTTAGATCTTTCCTAGGTCCAGGGGACCCATTTTTCTTCTTATCTTCCTTGTATTGCTGTATTCCAGTGTCCAGACAGCAAATCTTAGGCTGTTTCTCTGCTTCTTGCCACTCTGCCATCTTCCCAGAAGTTCAGCAAAAATTACATTTTTAGGCACAGGCCTATATTTAATTTCAAAATTAGAATTAGGCTTGAAAATCATAATCAGACAGGAAAAATAATGCTTTTGTAGTTGTTTTTTGTTTAAGACAGTATCTCATTATATAGCTCAGGATGTCTTTGAGAATAATATGTAGCCCAGGTTGAGTTTGAACTCCTGGCAGTCTTTCTGCCTGAGCACTCCCCCACCCCAAATCCTGAGATTATAGGTATGCTAACCCATGCCCAGCTAAAATAACTTTTAAAAATAGATACCAGAAAGTGAATTATCCTGACTCATTTCTATAAACCTAGCACTTAGTAGGCTGAGCCTGGAGGATTGCTAAGAGTCCACATCCTTTGAAGCCATGGGCAGAGTAATAACATTGAAAGGAGGAAAGAGAAAAGCATACTTAAATCTTATATATGTATGTATGTATGTATGTCTTTTGTGACAGAGTTTTACTGTGCAGTTCTAGGTGGCCTGGAACTAACTTTGTAGCCCAGTGTGGCTTCAAACTTGAAGCAGTCCTCCTACTTCAGCCTCTCAAGTGCTGGGATTATAGACATGTACCACCATGCATGGCCTAAATACGTATGTTTTAGTCTCTTTAAGGTATAGTCACATAACCTTCTTAAGTCTAAACCAAAGTGAAATGGTTTTACAAAATGGCACAGGGTATTGGGAGGGTAGCTGAGTGATAGAATTTTTGCACAAGGCTCTGTGTTCAGTATTAGACAGAGCAGGAGAGGGGATTCTACCAAATAGGCAGAGGATAGGAGTGGCAGAAGACAATTTGGATTTAGAAAATGGAATTAATTTTGCCTTTCAGTGAGTTAGTTTTGAACTATTTGCTGGCTAGATTTTCTTAAAGAAAATAAATTAGTAGAGGTAGTAGATTGAATAATGACATTCCAAAAAAGTTTATATCCTAAATCCTCAAACTTGTGAATAGAAACCTTATGAGTAATTTGCTGATGAGATTAAAGTGCTAGAGAAAGGAGATTATCCTGAATTATCTGGGTAGACCTAGTATAATTACAGTGGTCCTTAAAAGAGGGAGGCAGAATGGTTATATTTAAAGATCTAAGGATGGAAGGGTAGAAATAAATGTTGGACAGGGCCAACAAACCAAGGAATGCCATCAGTCTCTAAAAGCTAAAACATTCAAAGAGACAGATTGTTGCGTAGAAAACCTCCAGAAGGAATAGCCTTACTGACATTTTAATTTTAGTGTAGTGAGGCTCTGTGGAATTCTGATTTCCACAGCCAGAAGATAATACATTTGTATTAAACCACTGAGTTAAAATATTTTTGTTCAGACTGGCCTTACACTCACTATATAGCCCAGGTTGGCTTCAAACTTCTGGCAACCATCCTATCTCAGCCTCCTAAGTATTGGAATTACAGGTGAGTGTAATTCTACACCCCGCTCCCACTGAATTTATGATAATTTGTTATTGCAGCAATAGGTAATGAATATGGTACTGTACAACTGGAACTCATTTCTTCATTCACCACATAAGTAGTCCCTGTCTTGTTCTAGATTTGTGCTATGTGCTTAGGATATAACAGGGAGAAAAACCGTAGGTATTGGTCCAGTTTTCATAAAGCTTATAGAGAAGGAGTTTATAGTCAGTAATAGACTTTTAGATTGGAGTTAGTAAACAGATGAAAGGGCTGTTAAAATAGATTTATTTAAAGGATGTTACAGAATTTATAATAAGGAACAGGAACACTACTCCTTTACTACATAGTTTCCTTTTTAAACAATTTATCATGAGGTGGTTTTCTACTTACAGAACAATTGCAAATATAGTTTAGAAAGTTTTGGCACTCTGCTTTCTGGCTGGCATAGGGTGAGTGCCTTTTTTCCTCCAAGCATTCCTTCATGCTATTTTTGTCTTGGAACTAGCCAACAATGGACTGAACCCACTAAAACTGTGAGCCAAAAAGTAAAATTTTCAAACAAACATTAATTTGTTAATTTTTGAAAATTCAGGGAGCTGGGGAGATAGCTCAGTAGAATAAGTGCTTGCCTGGCAAGCACAGAGTCCTGAGTTCAATCCCTGGGTACCACAAAAAAATAAAGAAAGCAAATTCAACAATAGTGATATTTCTGGTTGACATGTTTAAGCATACAGTGGTACCTTGATTCATAAACTTAATTCATTTTATGATTGTAGAAAAGATGGCTATATTTATGTTCATGCAGGAAAGATGACCATAGTCATGTTATTCACCTGATGCAGAGTTTGAAAAGAAAAATACTTTTGAGTACAGAATTGTTCACAAAAGGATTCGTGAATTAAGGTATCACTGTATTTAGTAGCAATGGATATTATATACATCATATTTTTCATAATTATAGCAAGTGATTGAAGTACATTGTATTGATTGATTGATTGATTGATTGATTATGTTTTTGAGATAGGGTCTAGATGTGCAGTTCAGGCTGGCCTTGAGCTCACTTTGTAGCCCAGATTGGTCTCAAACTTGAAATGATCCTGTTGCCTCAGCCTCCCAAGTGCTGAGATTATAAGTGTGTGCCACTAAGCCTGGCTTTGAAGTGGATTGTGTTTAAAATAAGATCTTTAACATTAAACTACTGAAGCTCAAAGGGTATGTGTTAGGGTTGTCACTCCTAGGCATATTAGGGACATCATTCCTAGGCACATGGGTCTTGAACAAACAATTTCATAGTTGTTGTGATTCAGTATTTGGCCTTCACGTTTTGTCAGTGCACAAATGTCATCAAGACATATGAAGAGACTGACTTGTTTTTACTCAAACTCCTAAATGTAGGATACACATTACTAATGTAGAATGAGGAATATAGTTGTTAGATGAAATGATCTGTGTTAGGTGTATTTTAGATACATGGGAAGCCAAATTATAATCAGAAGTTTGTTTGGCAAGTACAGTCACAACGATGGCAATAGAAGACTGACTAAATGAACTCAGTGCCTAAGTCTCTACTGGTGAAGACTTCCTTCTTATTCAAATGTTTTGGAAGACAAGTGAACTCAGTTCTGTATGTGGTTTATTCCCCTTTCAAGATGTATCATTTTTGGCAGAGCAGTGCTGAGAATTGAACCTAGTGCCTCATATATGTTAGGTAGCTACTGTATCACTGGGCTATATATCACCAGCCCCTTAATGTATGTCATTTTTGGAGTTACTGTAAATTTTTTTATTTTTTATTTTTTTTGAGTTACTGTAAATTTAAGCCCAATGATAAATCACATTCCTAGTCCTTTAAAATGTTTTTTTTTTTTTGTATTTTAGGGAAGGGTATACAGGGTGTTCCGGGTCTCACTACTGCTAGATCAGACTAGTAGTGATCTGCTTGTTTACAGACTCCCAAGAGCTGGGATTACAGGCACGCACTGTCACTCCCAGTCTCAATCACTGTCTCAGCACACCCCAGGCGCGGGACCAGAATGGCAGGCCCGGGGATCGAACCCCTGGCCCCTGAGCCTGCTTACAGGTGCTTTGATTGGTTGAGCTAATTGGCCGGCCCTCAGAAGTTTTATTTTGATCAGGATCTTACTACATTGCCCAGGCTGGGTTCAAACTTGAAGTCCTGCTTCAACCTCCCAGAGTGCTAGGATTACAGGTGTGTGCCACCATGTCTAGTTCTTTGAGATCTGTCTGTCTGTCAATCATCTATATCTTGACCACTATTAGTGGACATGTCTCAAAGCTTTAATATGCTAATGTGGCTAGGCTACATCATACCCTGATTTTTTGACTGATTTTTGATGTCCACACTTACAAATTATTATTACTGCATGGTATGTTTATTTTATTCTGCTTTATTTCTAGGGTACACAATTTACCCATGGAAGGTGGTGTTTTGTGAGTGAGGTATCTATAGTCATTACTATGAATTGTGTATCTGGGATGCAGAGGGATGAATTAAAAGTGTTGCTACCTGAGATACTTTTCTTGTTCTTGGGACAAAATACCTGAGACTGAAAGTTAATGGAGGCATTTATTGTAGCTCACAGACAGTAGAGGTTTTAGGCCAAAGTCACTTGGCTTCAAGGTGGGGGGATCAGCATAACACAGGGGTACCACAGAGGAGAAACAGTTCATGGTGTGGCAGGCAGAAAGCAAGCAGGAAACAGCAGCAAGTTTTCCTTCCCTCTCTTTATAGTCTACCCAGGCTATATGCCTATTGATTGGTGCCACCCATACCTAGGGTGGGACTTCCATTATCCACACCCAGAACTATGCCAATATCAGTTGACTAATTTAGTACCAGACATCCTTAATCCCAGTATCTCATGCCCTAAGTCCATCCAGCTCTGTGTTTTAGCATGGAGCACTTAACTACCATGTGTGAGCCCTAGGAGTTCAATCCTCAGCATGGAAACAAAAAGGTACTCAGAATTTTAGCATATAGGACTTGCAATGTTATCAGTGCTGGTTAGGTATGTTGGGTAAGCCATATAGCTTGTGATAAAGCAGCATAAGTGGTAGTGATAAAATAATGAGCAACCTCACATTCATGAAGAATATTCATTGATGGGAAGAGGACCAAGAGTTGGAAGAGGGAAGGAAAGATGGGGGGAATGAAATAAGTGTTACGTACATGTACCAGCTCCTTACGATGAATGTAATCATTATGCTCTGCAAATCTATACTAACAAATAATATTCATTGATAGAGTAAGAATCATCTTAATGTTTTATAGTATTCACTCATATTGAAGAAGTTATTTTATAATACAGCTTTTGGGGCTGAGGAGATAGCTCAGTAGAATAAACACTTGCCTGGCAAGCGCAAGGGCCTAAATTCAATCCCTGGTTCCACAACCCCCCCAAAAAAACTAATATAATACAGCTTTTGCATCATTGTTAATGATTTCTTGCTTTTACATTTGTGGAAACAGATCCACAAAGCCTCTGAGCTGTTTCAGTAGGTCATTGTTAGTGTTTGCATTAAGAGACATGACTGATAAGGCAGTAAGTAGTTTACCTTTCGGAAGTAATATATCTTTATTATGCTAGAAAAGTTCAATTAATGAGAAAGAAGTAATAAAGGATTAATAAACATGAAACATATTAGAAAAAGTAAAATGGCAAATTTAAATCTAATTATACCAATAACACTAAATGCATAGTATTAAAATATTCACCTAATTAAAAGGCAGAGATTATCAGACAAAATAAAAATCAAGATCTAATTATATCATGCTTAGAAGGTACACGTTTTAGACTTAAAGACCAAACCTAAATTGTAAATAAAAGTATGAGAAAAAATATATAGCACAAACAGCGAATATAAGAAAGGAAAGAAAAAAGAAAGGCGCAGTGGGTATATTAACATCCGTGAACCAAACTTTTTTTTTAAAATGTATTTTAGTACAAGGTCTACAGGATCTCACAATGCAGATTGGATTTGTGATCCTTCCTGTTTTTCAGTCTCCCAAGTGCTGGGATTACAGACGTGCGCCACCATGCCCAGTCTCAGTTGCCAGCTCAGCTTGTCCCAGGGGCAGGGCCAGCTCAGCATGCTGGAGATCGAACCCCAGGCCCCTGCATCTGCCTAAGCAGGCACTTTAATTGGCTGAACTATCTGGCTAGCCCTGTTTTGTTTTTTTGAGACAGGTTCTCTCTATGTAATTTAGGCTGGCCTTAAACTCTCTACCTATCCCAAGATGATCTCAAACTCATGATCATCTTGCCTCAGACTCTTGAGTGCTGGGATTTACAAGTATATGCTACTGTGCCCAGCTAAATTAAATTTTAAAGCAGAAATATACTAGAGATAGAGATATTTTATAATGATAAAATGATCAATGCATTGGAAGCTATTGAAATTGTAAGTACACATGAAGTCCTTGACTTATAAACAAGTTCCATTCTGGGAGAACATTTGTAAATTGGATTTGTTCATAGTCCAATAAAGTGAGTCTTTTTTAGGGGGCAGGTATCTTTTGAGACAGGGTTTCACTATCCAGGTCAAAGCTGGCCTAAAACTCAGCAGCCCAGGCTGACCTCAAACTCACAGTGCTCTCCAGCTTCAGCCTCCTGAGTGCTGGGATTACAAGCACGTGCCACCATGCCCAGCCCAACAAACTGAGCATTATTGTCTGCTCTTATATAGTAACCCTGTGAAAGTACATGACTCAAATGTGTGTGACTTGGGGACTTACCATAGAAAGCTCCATTTTGGTGGCAATAGGGAAGACTGTGTAATTGAATAGCATTCTCCCAAAATTATGTTCATCTGGAATGTTGGGATGTTATTTTATGTGCTCTATAATTTATTGATAATTAGTGATTTTCATAGGAAAGAAATCATGCTATACTTAAGCTTGCATGTCTAATTTATTTTACGTAGCATAATGGTCTGAAGATGCATCTATTTTTTCACAAAAGACACAAATATATGGTTCTTTATGGCAGAGTAATACTCCATTGTCTATGCCTACCATATTTTCCTTATCTATTCCTGTTCATGGACATAAGACCTGCTTCTGAACTTCAGCTAATATGAGTTGTGTTGCTCTAAATATGGGTATGCATTTATCAGTGTAATATATCTTTAATCTTTGGGAAGATACTTAGACGTGGAATAGGTAAATGTAATAGATTTCTTGTTTTAGCTTTTTGAGGAATTTCCACAATAATTTCCATTGGTGGTTGTACTAGTTTATAGTCCCACTGACAGTGTAGAAGAGGTCCCCCTGACCCTCCAGCCTTGCTAGCATTTATTTATTATTATTTGGTTTCTTTCTTTTTTTTTTTTTTCAGAATCGGGGATTGAACTCAGGTCCTTGCGCTTGCCAGGGAAGCGCTTATTCTACTGAGCCATCTCCCTGGCCCCTTGGTTTCTTGATAATAGCTATTTCTTGATGATAACCAGAGATGTTGAACATTTTTGTCAAGTATTTATTGACCATTTGTACTTCTTCAGAAGAATGTATTCATTCCAGTTGTCCATTTTTGGATTGAATCTTGTTTTGGGAGTGTCCAACATTTTTTAGTTCTTTATACCTTCTAGATATAGTCTCTTGAGGAATAACTGGAAATTTTCTTTTCCCATTTTATAGGTTGTCTCTTCACTTTGTTGTTTACTTTGTAGTGTAGAAGCTTTTTAATTTGATGTGATCCCACTTGTTTATTTTTGATATTATTTCTTCTTTAGCTGGGGTTCTGTTTGGGAAGTCTTTGACTACAGCTATGCCTTTAGAATTTTACCTTTTTTTAATCTTCCAGTAGATTAAGTGTTTCTGTTTAACATTTAGATCTTCATTTTTTCATTAAATGCTTTTGTCCCCTTTCAAATAGCTGAATGTGCCAGCTGTTATTTCTGCATTGTTTATTCTGTTCCATTGATCCACGTTTGTTTTTGTGCCAGTACAATTTGTTATTTTTTTGTACTTTGATTGAGATTGCATTAAATCTGTAAAACAGTTTTTGAAGTGTTGACCATTTTGGACAATATTGGTTTTGCCTGTCCTTGAACAGGGCATATATGTACTTTTTCATTTTTCTTAAGGTTTTTATTTTTTTATTTTTTATGTATTTAGTACAGTATTTACAGGGTCTTACTATGTAGATCTAACTCTTAGTGATTCTCCTGTGTTTAGACCCCCAAGCGCTGGGATTACATGCGCGTGCACCTCCATGCTTAGTCTCAATCGCAGTCTCAGCATGCCCTGGGGGATCGAACCCTGTCCATTGCGCTCAGCCTAAACAGGTGCTTTAGTCCACTGAGCTATCTGGCCAGTCCTTTATCTTTACATTTTCTGACATCCCTTTTCATTTCCTTTTTCAGAGTTCTGTCGTTTTCATTGTAGCGGCCTTTCACTTTCTTGATTAAGTTAATTCCTAAGTATTTAATTTGTTATGTGTTCTAGATATTCATGCTCTGCCCAAGGTGTAGCTTGCAAAATGTTTTCCAATTCTGTAAGTTTTATTTTCACTCTTTGCTATGCAAAGAGAGAGAGAGAGAGAGAGAGAGAGAGAGAGAGAGAAAGAGAGAGATCAACCATGTGATCATATCATTAGGTACTGAGAAAGTATTTGATAAAAGTCAGAGACCATTTTTAACAAAAAAATAAAAGCAAGGTAGGGACATAAGGAAATTACTTTCTTAGGTATCACGGTATAATTCAGGCTAGTCTTGAACTCAGTCCCCCTGCCTCAGCCTCAACCTCAGCCTCCTGAGTACTGGGATTAAGGCATGCGTCACCACACCCTGCTGAAATTATTTTAACACTTGTGAAAACAAAAACACAACTCTATGCTATGAGAACTTTCATAAAAGTCCAGTGTAAGATAGTGATGACTGGTTACTACATTGTTTTCAATATTGTAGCTTTTTTTTGGCAAAATCTGTACGATAAAACATGAATACAAATGTGGGAGAGATAACTTCAGATTTCCTCCTTCCTCCAGATTGTATTTATGGAAAATAAAAATTTCTAATTTCTTCGCTGAAACAGGATAGCACTGACTTTTTCAGAACAATAATTGCCTCAGGACAACAGAGCAAGTGTCAACTCAGAACTACCCCTACCCCAGCCATGTGATCCCCAAAACAAAGGCTTTTATTACGAAGAAACACACTGAGAAAGTAGCTTTGAGTGTGTGTTCAAGTCCCAGAACAAAAAATTAAATAAAGTTATTAGGGAATGGAAAAAAAAACCTAGAAAAAACAAAATAATTTTGATAAAGGAGAACAAGGTAGGAAGGATTTGTGTTAACTGATTTTGACTTTATTCTAAAAGTATCAAAATGAAGATAAAAAGTGCAATAGCAATTGAACATAGAAAATACGACTTTTTCAACAAAAGCTCTTGAAATAATTGGCCATGTATAGTTTTACAAAAAGAATCTCAGCCTAAATCTCATACCTAATATAAAACTTAATTCAAAATGGACCATAGATTTAGAAGTAAAACCTTACATTTCTAGAAGAAAACAAGAAGATCATTGTGACCTTTGGCTGGGGATAGTGTTCTTAGAAGTATCAAAAAAAATGTATGGTCTGCTGCAAAGATACAATTTATAATATCTAGAAACTGGGAAGAAAGGCATTTCATTCAAGCAAGCATCTCTGAGTATCATGGTTCTCCAGAGAAGAACAGAGCAGCAGAGAATTTGATATTATGCTCCCTAAAAGTTTCTTGGAATATACCAAGTCTTGTCCCAAATAAATGAAAAGCTGTGAAAATCAAAAAAAAAATGTATGGTCTATAACAATAAAATCTTAAATTTGACTTCATCAGAATTAAAATAGTTTACTCTATGAAAGACACTGTTAGGAAAAGAAACTACACTTAGCCTCCAGTGACTCTTTTCTAAGTTTAATTGGAAATGTCTTAATGGCTGCATAAAATATAAATAGATGAGAAGATTGGAATCAGAAAGTGATATACCTTACATTATTAAACATACTGGAATCACCTTTTTCTAAATATTGTGGTAACTGTGATGTTGTAATAGACTGGTACAGAACCCAGTACAAATAAAAACTTAGTGTTGTATAATGTATACAATACTGTGTGGCAGATGCCTGTGTTATAGTAAAAATACATTTTAAAAGGAAGTTTTAGTGCTGGCCAAAACTCAGTGGATTAAAGTGCCTGCAAGCAGGTGTGCAGGGGCCTAGGGTTTGATCCCCTGGCCTGCCTGCCCCCGGGGCATGCTGACACCATCTGGTAGCCTCTGAACACCCTGTAGACCCTTCCCTAAAATACAGGAAAAAAGGAAGTTTTGTTCCTTACATTTAATTATATTTTATGTTTTATATGTTGTCTCGGTTACTTTTTACTCATTGCTGGGACAAAATACCTAATACCCACAATTAAGGAAGAAAAGGTTTATTTAGCTTACAGTTTGTGGAGGTTTCAGTCTATACTCAGCTGGCTCCCAGGCAGAGTGGCACATGGCAGACAGCAGCAGTTCATGGCAACAGAAAACAGGGGAAGAGCCTCTCTCCCTTCCTTATATTGTAAACAAGCTACACTGGGGCTAGGTGAGTAGATCTCCCACAATGTCCATGCCCTCTTGCACAGGATGAGGATGTTTACAAGCTAAGAATCCTGGCTGTCTGCTGAGTCACTTAAATTTCTAAACTTCTCAAGTTGACACAATGTATCAAACAATACAATGCACCCCTTGTCAACTTGGCAACCAGACATTTCCTTAAACCAGTTTTTAGGTACATAGACATGCTTATTAACATTTTACAGCTTGAACATTGTATTACATTAGAACCATGGCATTTTGCCCCTGAGCACCCTCTCCCCAAAGAGTGAACATACCTTTATGCAAAAGGCATTTTAGTCCATCTGTAACAGTTGCCAAAGTCCTAACAGTTTCAGCATTGCTGAAAAGTCCAAGTCCCAAGTCTCCTCCACATCTAAGGCAAACTCTTAGCTGTGAGCCCCTGTACAAATAAAAAGTTAAAGACTCCCAACATTCAAAGGCACAAGATAAACGTTACCATTCCAAAAGGTATACACAGCACGATACAAACAATTGGAATCAACACAAGTCCAAAATCCAGAAGGGCAAACATTAAGTCATCTAGTTCCATGTGGAACATCCGAAGCAATCTGTAAGGAGTTGTGAGCTCCAAAAGCCTTACATGGCTCCACCCCTACAGCACTTCCGCTGGTAGCTCACATGGCTTTTCTCTGGGGCTGGCTTTGCTCTCTCCTTGCAGCTGTCCTTAGACAATCCATGTTCTAGCTTTTTTAAACTTCTGAGGTTTCCATTGAATAGGCTTCTTACAGCTTTACATACTGCCCTCTCATGGGCCACATTGCCTGGTCTCCCAGGCCTTCTGAAATCTTGGTGGAAACCTTTTTAACTTCAGAATTCCTGCATTCTGCATGTGCCTAAAGCCAGTGCCACATGGATGATGCCAAGGGCTGCTGCCAGCTGGAGTAGTAGCCAGGCTTCTTTCTCTCTTGGCTGTAGGGGTCGAGTGCCTGGATTGCTGAGCACTCTGACCTTGATTCCAAGGAACAAATTCTCTGTGCTGGCACCGTTTTGGAACCTGGTGTGGTCATCGTCTCCATTCTGGAACATGGAGCTCTTCAGCTTTCTCCTCAGAGCAAAGTCCCTCACCCTTGTGATTCTGAGGCTGCAAAGGGCAAGAACCTGCCACCTCCTGTATGTCCTCAGGACATTTTTTTTTCCTACTCTCCTGTTCCTTCTCAGCAGTGGAGAGCTCAGCTGTATCTTTGCATTCCACAGCTTTATTGGAGCTTCCTTTCTGGCCAAACTCCCAACATTTTAAATCATCTTGCTGGACTTTTTGCTCTTGATTCTCAACATAAATCTGGCTAAACGCCCCCAACAACAGCTATGCCACTGCCTCAATATTTGATTGCCTTGTGATCTCATTTGCAAGATTAACTAGTCCGTTGTGCTTAATTTCAGTCTTAGGAAAAGCTCTGGACAGGAGCAAAATGCTGGCAAACCTGCCAAGCCATGATGCAAATCATCTGGAGTCCAGCAACCAATACAGTCCTTCCTAGCAGAAACCTCCCCGGCCTGGTCTTTACAGGCAGGCTTTTTATCAGTCTTCTGGTCTTCTGAGCTCTGACCAGAATCTCCCATACTGAGCAACTGAAGCTCTTCCAGTGCTTCACTTGTAGGCAACATCTCCAAACCTTTTCTATAAGCCAATTCCCATAAGCTTGTGATGTACATGGTCAGGTTTAGCCACAACAACTCACACAATGTCCATGCCCTCCTTTTGTATAGGATGAGGATGTTTACAAACTAAGAATCCTGGCTCTCTGCTGAGTCACTTAATTAAACTTCTAAACTTTTCAAGTTGACACAATGTAGCAACCACTACATATGTGGACAAAGACAATTTGTTATTCAGTGTAGCCTAGGCAAGCCAGGTATCCCACAGGCTGCTAAGCACCTGAGTCTTAGAAAAAAAATACATTAGATACAACATTTAGTTCCAGATGTATGAAAAAGTGAAAACAATGAAATTTGTGAGAGCAAATCTTAGATGCTTCCCTACTCTGAGTAACTATGATTGTCATCTGAGGAAAAGACTTTTTAATGCTAGTCCTCTAGTTTTCAGGAGACAACTACAGTTACACATTGTTTATTCATCTAGGAACATAGCCATTCTTTTTTTTTTTTTTGTATTGGGATTTGAACTCATGACCTTGTACTTGCCAGGCAGGTGCTTTATGCTGCTGAGCTGTCACCCCAGCTGTTTATTCATCTAGTCTTTTAAAAATACATTTAAATATATACAGAATTAATAGTTTTTTCAGGAGTTTTTTATATACAAAGTACCAACTTTATTACTTTTGTTACTCAATGGTATGTTTGAGAGATCTCTTAACATTAGTACACAGACTATAATTTTTATGATATCTCTTTCTCATTGAAACTAGAGCCTTTGTCCTGAGCTGCTTCCCCACCTCTCCTCCCCTTTTTTTTAAGACCATCTTGTTAAGTTTGTTAGCTGAGCTTTGTGTCCTCCTGCCTCAACCATCTAGAGTGCTGCATGAGTTCTTTATTAATTAATGCTGAGAAAACTCATTTGTGCCAATTATATTAATTTAGTCATTATTACTTACGTTTAACTCTTAAGTAAATGTTATTGATAATTTCTTTTTTTTTTTTGCTCCTTGAATGCCTTCAGGGCACTTTTGCATGGCTGGAGTGTTGTGGGGATCGAACTACAGCAAACTGAGGCTGCCAGCATTGTGGAAGCAGCCACTTAAAGAACTGAGCTAGGGCTGGGCCCCCTATTGATAATTTCTTATGTTCTGTGTAACACCTTTTTTCTTGAGATGTGATTTTATTGTGTTGCCTGGGGTGGTTTCAATCTCAGGAGCTGAAATGATCCTCCTGCCTCAGCCTCCTAAATAGCAGGTACTGTATGTAAGTGCCACCACACCCAGCCAAACATCTTATTTTTCTTTTTTGATATCAACATCTTAGGACCTTGCACTTGGCAGGTAGACACTTGTGCAACTGCCTATATTCCTAGCCCTACACTTTATTATTCTATTAAAATTATATTTTTTCTGAAAGAGCACAGGTTTATTTTGTAGAGGTTTCAGTTGTAGTTGGCTAATTCCAAGGCAAGTCATTATGGTAGAGGGGCACTGCAGAGAAAGGAGAAATAGGTCATGTCATGGAGACAGGAAGCAAGAATGACTGTATTTTCTAATGCTACATTGTTATTGAACTTTTTTGAGTAATTTTCCAGCAGTGTATGGGATTATTATACTTTTCTCTGTCCCTATTGTCTGGAAATGCAGGTGTTTTTCCCCTTTGACTTTTATTGATAGCTTGTCTGAGTTTAGAATTTTAAGGTAGATTTTTTTTTTGGGTACTAGGAATCGAACTCTTGACCCTGTGCTTGCCCAGCTGGCACTGTGCCACTGAGCTAGATCTCCGGCCCCTGAATTTAAAATTTTAGGTCGTAGTTCTTTGTCAGAATTCTGCAGACATTTCTCTTTTGACTTCTAGCATTCAGTGTCATATGTTGGAGGTCTGGTGCATATTTGAAGATCTTTCATTGGTTAGTAGCCTAATATTTATGTCTGGAATGCTAGAGCCCTTTATTTTGGCAATTCAGAAAGTAAAACAGAATAAATGTCCTGCTATTTTGTATTTTGATTATTTTTGCCCTGACTTTATAGATCTTTTACATATGAAAACCTGGAGGTTTCTTAGAAAGGCATACATGTTACCTGTTATTTTACTTTTTCTCAGTTTATTTTGAGATTTCTTTGAGGTATTGATTTTTTCTTTTATGATATGAGGATTAAACCAAGGGTCTAACAATGCTAATCTAAGAGCTACCCCCCCACTTCTAAAGTACTGATGTATTGTGTAGGAAGGTTTATAACATACTTAATGAGATGTTAAAACTGCTGCATTGCCTGTTAGGGGGAATCAAAGTATCAAGTAAAGGATAACAATCATTGCATAGATCCCCCCCAAAGAAATGACAAATGAAAATACATACATATATACAATAAAGCATTCAGTTGACTGGTGCTAAAAATGTGTATACAATTTGTACAACTTTAAATTGGAATTTATTCTTTCCATTTTTAGGACCGGAAGTTAACCAAAGCTGAGCAGCAAAGGTTCAAGGAAGAAGCAGAGATGCTGAAAGGTCTCCAGCATCCCAATATAGTTCGATTTTATGATTCTTGGGAGTCTATTTTAAAAGGAAAAAAATGTATTGTATTAGTGACTGAACTAATGACATCAGGAACCTTAAAAACGTAAGTTTGTCATGATAGTGCCAATGAAGTTTTATTTGTAAATAACTTTTAGGAGTCATAAAAGTTATTTATAAAGTAATACTTGATTGAAGAATTTATTTCAGGGTAGATTAAGAATTTAGAGTGTTATATGATTGTAGTGGTGTACTCTGTAATCCCAGCACTCTGAGAAACTGAGGTGTTAAGATCACAAGTTTTATGGCCAGGGAGACAGCTCAGTAGAATAAGAAGAGCCTTCCTGGCAAGTGCAGGGTCCTAAATTCAATCCCCGGTACCACAAAAAAATTATAAGTTTTAAGCCTAGCTTGAAAAACATGGTAATGTAGCAAGACCTTTTCTCATAAATATAAAAAATAGGTGGGAGTAGGGGTGAAGCTTGGTGAAAAAGACAACTAAAACAGTGATGACTTTCTAGACCTTTCAGTGATAGAAACAGACCAATGTCAAACATGTGCCCTAGGTTTGCTGCCATTGCCCTCCCACCACAAAAAAGAATGTTAGTCGAATATGTTAAGAGTACTGAAAATTGGCAGTGTGACACAATTGAATTTTAGAATTGGGAATCATTATAGTTACATCTTGTAGGAGAAAATGGATAGGGGCTGTCCCAAGTTCATAAATCTTGTGAACAATAAATACTATGTAGTTGTAATCCTGTGTTTCTGGTCATAGTTCTTCATTTGATTCCATAGTAATTTGTAAATAATTGAATATGGGATGTACTTTTTCTTTCCTAGCAGTTTTATGCTACATTTTATATAGTCAACCCCTGTTGTGACTGTAATATATTATTAGGAAGCAAATCAGGACTTTTTCTTGTAAACTGTACTTTTATTCCAAAAGGTTACTATGGTATGAATTAAAAATGCTGCATTTGCTAGGTATAGTAGCTCACACCTGCAATCTGAGCTACTTAGGCATCTAAGCCAGGAAGATCGCAACGCCATGCTAGGCAACTTAGTGATACTTTATCTCAAAATTAAGAAAACAAATAAAAAAGGCTGTGGATGTTACCCTGTAGTAGAGTGCCTCTGAGTTTGATATCCCCTCAGTACTGGAAAAAATTTTAAAACTGTGTTGGGGATGTAACTAAGTGGAAGAGTACTATACTTTAATATACATCAGGTCCAGAGTTCATCCTCAGAACTTCCAAAAAGAAAGCAAAGGCCTATACTTGATAAGATGTCTTTTTTGGGAAAGGTCAAGCTATTTTATTAAGAGTTTTGGATATGCTAAACTGAAATTGAACCTCCCAGTCCCAGAAAATTTGGGTGTTTGTCTGAGAATGGGGTGTTAGGTGGAAATTTTTTTTGCCATAATAGACAATAGAAAACTCAGCAATAGTCATAGTATGTCAAGTTTCAGCTTGCATATGTGATTTACAATAGTAATATTTATACAGTAAGATAGGAACATTTGTTCATACATGGTCTTCTGTTTCTTTGCATAGGTACTTAAAACGATTTAAAGTCATGAAACCAAAGGTCTTAAGGAGCTGGTGCAGGCAGATTTTAAAGGGATTGCAGTTCCTGCACACTAGAACTCCACCTATTATTCACCGGGATCTGAAGTGCGACAATATTTTCATCACAGGACCCACTGGATCTGTGAAGATTGGTGATCTGGGACTGGCCACCTTAATGCGCACATCATTTGCTAAGAGTGTCATTGGTGATTAGCACTTTATAGTTTACTGCTTGGATATATCTATTGTATAGTTCTAGAACAGGAATCAGTTAACTATGGCTCCTGGGTCAAATTTGGCACAACACCTAATTTTACTTATTTTTTTTAGGGAAGAGTCTACAGGGTGTTCAGGGTCTCACTACTAGATTGGACTTGTGGTGATTCTCCTGTTTATAGCCTCCCAAGTGATGGAAGTATAGGCACGTGCCACCATGCCCAGTCTTAATCACCTTCTCAGTGTGCCCTGTGGGCGGGGCTGGCAGGACAGGCCCCTACTCCTTGCTTGCAGGCACTTTAATCCACTGAGCTATTTGGCTGGCCCACAATACCTATTTTTATAAATCAAATTTTATCAGAACACAGCCACATTCACTCACTTATGGATTGCCTATGACTGCTTTTGTTCTAGAAAGTTGAATAATTGTGAGAAAAACATATTACGGACTGCAGAGTGCAAAATATTAACTCTCATTTCACAGAAAAATTTATGAACCCCTGGCTTAGACTGAATATGTTTCAAAATACCTTATATTGACCTGAAATAGAGAGATCTTACTGTATTACTTTTGAGGGATATATTTAGGTTTACTGAAAAGTTCTAAGGATTTAAGGAAGAGAGTTTACTACGTTAATTAAATATGATTGGAGTGATAGCTCAGTGCCATAAGTGCCTACCTGGCAAGCGCAAAATTCCGAGTTCAATCCCTGGTACTGAGAAAAAAAAAATTGAACTAAAATTGATAGAAATGAAAACATCAGTTGTAACCTAATGTTGAGTGTTCCAAATTGTATTTCATTACCATGAAGAGGTTTGAAAATTCTTTTGTTTTGTGTATGTAATACAAATATTATACTTAGAAATTAATATAGGTATTGTGTGGGAAAAGAATCTTGGTGGATATCTTTTTCTCTTTAATGAAAATTATTTTATAGGAACTCCTGAGTTTATGGCTCCAGAGATGTATGAAGAACACTATGACGAATCCGTTGATGTCTATGCTTTTGGAATGTGTATGCTAGAAATGGCTACTTCAGAGTACCCTTATTCTGAGTGCCAGAATGCGGCTCAAATATACCGTAAAGTAACCAGTGTAGGTATAATTTTATTGTTTTTACTTCACAAATTGCCATATTTCTTGTTGAAGTTCATAAAACTGACTTAGTAAAGCCTAATTTGGGGAGTAGGGGCATTAAGTGGTAGAGTACTTGTCTGCCATGTGCAAAGAAAGAAGAAAAAACCTACAAAATTACCCTAATTTTGCTTTAATTATATGTAACAGTAACAATTCAACAATAGTAATGAGGCAAGCTTTATACACTATATCTACCCTCTTGGGTCATCTATAATGTTCTATATTAGTGTTTTAGGGAAAATTTTATATAGATATATCATCTACATTTGTTCTTTCTAGTGAACTTTCAGATATTTACTACATTAACCTTATTTTTCAAAGCTGAATTCTAGGGATTGACTAAGAGGCTTTGAAGGTTTCTAATAGGTTTAAAAGCCTGAGGGCTGGCCAGATAGCTCAGCAGACTAAAGCGCCTGCATAACCAGGGATCTGGTTCAATCCCCAGGTTGTTGTGCCAGCCCTGCACCTGGGGCATGCTGAAATGCGATTGAGACTAGGCGTGGTGGCGTGCATCTGTAATCCCAGTGCTTAGGAGGCTGAAAACAGGAGGATCACTAGGAGTCCGATCCATGTAGTGAGACCCTGTTGACCCTGTCCTAAATACATTAAGAAAAGTAAAAGCCTGATTATGAGAGGGCATTCAAAATACAGTTCTTTACACACACACACACACACACACACACACAAATTGAAAACTACTGTGAATTCTTTAAAAAGTTATTACACTAAAGGACACATTGCTATTAATCTCCCTTAAAATATTTTCCCTTGCTCTGAACATACTTATCCTGTTATTCTTACCATTTTCTGAAGCATTTCTGGAAGTTTTCTTTCATGAATGCCTTTAGTTAATTGCATTATTGTGGCTGAGTGTCCTGAATCAATTTAAAATATTTATGATTCATGGTCATTTTGACTTTTTAGAAGAGCTAGGCATTGTACAATACTAGATCTGATAAATAAAGTGGATAAAAACACATGTTATATAGTGTTTTTACAAATGTTCATTTTCATTGGATGGTCCTTGGCAACAGTATTCACTGAAGCTTTTATGATACTCAAAGATTCCTAGTAATGAGGACTTCCAGAACTGCATCAGAAAGTAACATTAATGGTAGGATAAATGTGTTCAAAGCAAGAGAGTGTGTTGAGGGAGACTAATTCCAATATCTCTTTTCTTACAACTTCTTAAAAGTTTTAAGCATTCACTGTATATTATTATACCTTATATTTGAGCCAGTGCTATGAGGATTGCTTTTGTATTAGAAGTTACAAAGAGAGGGGCTGGCCAAATAGCTCAGTGGATTAAATCGCCTGCAAGCAAGTGCAGGGAAGGGGGTTCAATCCCTGGTCCTGCAGTGCCGGCCCTGTCCCCGGGGCGCACTGAGACAGCAATTGAGACTGGGTGTGGTGTCACGCGCCTATAATCCCAGCTCTTGGGAGGCTGTAAATGGAAGGATTACTATGAGTCCGGTCTAGTAGTGAGACCCTGAACACCCTGTAGACCCTTCCCTAAAATACAAAAAAAGAGAAGTTACAAAGAGGGAAATAGACCTTTTGTAGATGTGAAGGGGACCAAGAGATGGAGGGAAGAGGAGTGGAGGAGAGGGCAAAAGGAAGTAGAAAGACTTAAGAAGTGTTATACACATGTACCAACTTCCTCTGATTAATATAATCATTATATACTGCAAACATGTACTAATAAAAATTAGCTGGGCCTGGTGGTACACACCTATAATTCCTGCACCTGGTAGGCTGACACATGAGGATCATCTCAAGTTCAGTGCCATCCTGGGCTACATAGTGAGTTCAAGGCTAACCTGAAGTGTATAGTCAGAGAGCCTGTCTCACAAAACCAAAAAAATGTTTTTTAAATCAATTAAAAAATAAGAAATTATAAGAAATGTAAAGAAAGTGTTTTCACCCTCCTAGAGCTTATACTTCTAGTGGAGGAATAAACGTAAATTTATAAATGAGTATAAAATGTAGAAATAGAGGATTATTACTGTTTAAGAGGACTGTATCATACATAGTTTAGTGGTCAATGATTGGCCATGAATGAAATTGGTAGTTGTGGGTGGCTATTATTAATAGGTAATGTTTTAAAAATTCCTATAAACAGTAAACACTAAAAATACTGTTACTTTAAATATACCTATTAAAATTATAAAAGTTAAAATGGAATGTGAGGCATTTTGATGTATATACACAATGTGGAATGATTAACTCAAGCTCATTAATATCCATCACCTCAATTGCTAGTCATCGTTTGTGTTGAGATGTTAGAAATTTAATTTCTAAGTTGTATTGAATATAGATTATATTATTATTGACCGTAGTCACTGTGTTGCGCAATACAGATTAAACATACTTCTCTTGCCTTAATTGCAGCTTGTAACCTTTGACTAATGATGTCCTGTTACCCGTATCTCTCCTGTGCCTCTGATAACCATCATTCTCTTTTCTACTGCTGAGTTCGACTCCTTTTTAGATTTTACACATAAGTGAGATCATACAATATTCAGGTTTTTGTGCCTGCTCATTTTTACTTAGCATAATGTCTTCTTAAGTTAATCCATTTTCTTTTTTTTTGCTCTGAATGCCTTCAATGCAGGTTTGGATGGCTTGAGTTGTGGGGATCGAACCACAGCCTCCTGAGCCTGACAGCTTTGGGGAAGCAGCCACTTAAAGAACTGAGCTAGGGCCAGGCCCTGGAATCCATGTTCTTAAAAGTTACAAATTCCTTCTTTTTAAAGGCTGAATAGTATTCTGTTATATACCATATTCCATGTTTTCATTCTCCATTAATCCATTGATTGTTATTTAAGTTGTCCCTATATCTGTTGTGAATGGTGCTTCCATAAACCTCAGGGAATTACAAGCAGTACGTATTTAGAAGACCAGAATGACAGACATTTTAGCATGACCCCACTATTACACATTGCTATCTTCAGTGCAGTCGCCCAGTTCACAGGTATCAGCATACATAGTTAGTCAGGGTGAGAATCCCACCAAGTAACTGCTAGTTTCAACAACCTGCTGATAGTTCTCAGGATCATTGCCTTACCTAACTTGTATGTATAAATGTATGACTTCGCCCCTGTCATGTTTCCAAGCTTTTCTCCTTGCCCTCTTTTTGTTGTCTAATCCTCAGTTTCTCACTTTCAATTGTGTTACACCTTCCTATTTGTATTTCTTCTTTTGAGATCTTATACTAGGGAGACTGTACGATATTTATACATGTAGGTCTGGTTTATTTCACTTATGAGTACATCTTCTAGTGGCATCCACTTAAATATGAAGGCTTCCAGTTTATCATTCTTTATAGCTGAGTAATACTCCATTGACAGACCTTGTCAGATACAAAAGTTACCTTTTTTGTTATATAGGTCTTGTTTTTATCTTGGTCTTAACCATCCAGCAGAAAAGTGTAGAAACGAGGTATGAAAAGTGAAGCCATGTTAATATGCAGAGCCGTGGAAGGCTCAAGTCAATAGATTCAGACATTGCCAGTCCTGTGGATAACCCACTACTATTGTGGACTACTGGACTATATTGGAATATTTTGCTGAATTCATGCATGTACAATATTTGGATGGCAGGGCTGGTGAGATGGCTCAGTGGTCTAAAGCACCTACTTAGAACAAGCTAAGCTAAGCAAAACATAGGGACCACAGTTCAATCCCCCAGTACCACATGCCAGCCAGCCCCGCCCCCTGGTGGGCAGAGCTGGCCACACACAAAATATAAATAAATAAATAAATAAATATTAAAAAAATATTTGGATGGCAATGAAATACCCATCTCTGATGAAACTAAACATAAAAAGGAGATATAAATGAAGGACAATTATGTATCTGTATATACAAAATTGTTAGGATAGATATATAGCCACTTTCTCTTAATTCAATAAGAAAGATTTGTACTAATAGTGTTTGGACAGGATGTCATGTCGGCATCTTAAGCTATGAATGACTACTACAAAGACAACAATATACAATGTATTGTTGTAACTCTCCTATCAACCAGTTTTGAAACTGTCTCATTGTAGTTCTTTTCTCAATAAAATTAAAAAAAAAATTTCAGGGAATTAGATAGCTCTTCAACATGTTGATTTCAGTTTCTTTGGATGTATATCCAGTAGTTGGTTTGCATCAGTAGTTCTATTTTTATTGGATTTTTTGTTTTTGAGGTCCATTCATATCTTCTCCATAATAGTTATATTAATTTATGTTTCCACCAACAGATTATAAGGGTTCCCTTTTTTTTTTTTAAGATTTATTATTTACTTTCCAGGCTTCTTAAACATCATTTCGTGTGTGTGTGTGTGTGTGTGTGTGTCCAGCTCAGCCCACCAGGGGGCGGGGCTGGCTGTCATGTGGTGCTGGGGGATTGAACCGCGGTCCCTGTGCTTTGCTAAGCTTGTTCTAAGTAGGTGCTTTAGACCACTGAGCCATCTCACCAGCCCAAGGGTTCCCTTTCTGAAGCAATTGTTCCATCACTCTGTCTCTTCAAGGTCTTGTTCGCTTTTATTTGCATCCTTTCTAATACTTATTTTTCATCTTTTTATAATAGACATTATAGCAGGTATGAAGGGGTACTTTTTTTTGAGACAGGGTCTCTGTGTAGTTCAGCTTGTCTTGAGCTCACTATGTAGCTGAGGCTGACCTCAGACTTGCAGTGATCATCCTGCCCTAGCCTTCCTAGTAATGGGCTTACAGGCATGTGTCACCATAGCTGGTAGGAACACCATTTTTAATGCATGCAGTAAACCAGATACATTAATCTTTAATCCCTACAAGAAAGGTAGAATTGTTAGTTTATAGATGATAATTCCTAGTTAGACATTGTGACTTGGCCAACTTCCCACAGTAATTGATAATGGTGGATTTTAACCTTAAAGCTGTCTGACTAGTGGTTTGTAGATGAAGATAGTAAGACAGCAGCATTATACAGAATGTAGGACATTGCATAGGACAAATGACCTAGTTTCTTCAACAAAACAATTTCTTACAAAAGGGCAAGGGGTCTTTCATACTTTATAAGAGATTTAGAAGTAGTGTTAAGCTCCTAAATGTTTAACAGCTAAATCTGAAAGATAAAGCACTGATTCTTAGCATTAAGTGGTGTGTGTGTGTGTGTGTGTGTGTGCGCGCGCGTGAGATGTAAATACTCCTGCTATGATTGATAAGTTACTGGTATGATCTTACACCAGAGTTTGGGAAGGTATGCACAATGGCGCTATTTCTACCACATGTATATTGTAAATAACCTCAAATGCATGAATAATGGTAAAATGGGAAGTGATGTTTTCAGTATTTATTGTTTTGTCTATTATAATTTATTTAATTATAACTTTACATAATCCAGTTTTAAAGAAATGATTCTTTACCAATTAATTGGCTTGCAAAGTTTCTGAAAATATAATCGCTTGTGAGTTGCTGTGAGTCTCTTCTAGCACATGTGTAGGGCTTGCTAGGATCTTGATTTGAAGAAAACAACTATAAAAAGACATCATTTACAGTGTTGAAAATTTGAATGTGGATTGTATATTAGATGATAATGAGAGATTGTTCACATTTAGGTGCGATAATTGTATGATTGTGTTTTAAAAGGTGCTTATTTATTAGAAAAATTTATGGATGAAGGGACACAATACCTTAGATTTGCCTTAAAATACCCCAGGATATGAAAGATCTGTAGTCAGCCAAAACAAGGTTGACTCACTAATTATTATTATTGAAGATAATGATGGTTATGTTAGGCTTAATTATGCTAGTCTACTTTTTTGTACCACTGAGGATTGAACCTAGAGCCTTCACACTGCACTACATGCTTAGTCCCCCTTATTTTTTTAATTTTTATTTCAAGATAGGATATCCTTACTTTACCCTGGTGGGCTTTGAACTTGTGTTCATCCTGCCTCATCCTCCCAGGGTGTGCCACTACACATAGCTTATTGTTCTATTTTTTAGTACTATACATTTGAAGATTTCTATAAGAGCTCAGGAAAAATTATGAAATTAGTGATGCATGTCTATAATGTCAATACTCTGAGAGGCTGAGGTAGGAAGATTGCCAGTTTTAACCTTGCTTGGGCAATTGAACAACTTAGTAAGACCATATCTCAAAAAATTGAAAAGGGAATGTGAATGTAGCTCTGTGTGAACATCCTGAGTTCAATCATTAGTACCACCAAAGTGAATGAATGAATGAGCTCAGAAAAAAAGAGGTAGAATGTCTTTTTTTAGTTTGGGTTCCTATTTTGGATAACTCTAAATGGAATGGTGTTTTGTACATGATTCGTAAGTTATAATTCTCCAGATATTTTCATTTTGGAGCGGAAAGAGGCACGCAGAGGTCAAAAATGGGTGCAAGGTCAGTGAAAAGGTCAGCGGGAGCTGTTTTTTCTTTCTCGAATCAGATTTTGCTGTTACATTTCAAAGAGCTTTTTTAAAATAAATACAGTAATAAAACTGCATTCTTTAATGACTGTGTATTTTATATTGAAATCATGATGATATAACATATGATGGTGAAGTTTTCAATTCTGTGTACTGTTACGTAGTGTGACAGGCCTAGAAGAGATCTTAGATTTCCTCAATCCATGACAATTATTTTAGTATACCTTTCTGTTTCTAGCTTAATTAGGAATTTTCTATTGAATGATTATAATAATACTTGGATTCTTCTTAAAAATCTAACTCATAAAAGGTAAAACTGTAAAACAGGCAGATTTAGGCAGCTGACTAAGTTATAGAAACATGAATTATCTGAATTGCATTAATTTGTTTTTAAATTTCTAGAAATGGGTAATTATGAGGTAGGTTCTTTAGATATTTTAGTATTCTTTAAGGATAAAATAATATGTATGTTTCAAATGTTTTCATTATGTGAATATATTTTTCATGCATGCGTATATAACTATACAACTATAAGTATGTGATTGTTCTTTGCTTCTAGCCATTCTAGAAGACTTTGAAATACATTGAGTTGGGATATTATTTTTCTAGTTGAGATTTTATTTTATGTAAATGTTAGGATCCTTTTTCCTTACTTGATATTACATTATGAGAATTCCCCATGTTATTAATTGAAAATAGGTTTAGATTCTATTTTATATACATAAAAATAATATATGTTTGATTTGTAGGTTTATATTATAATTTATCACTTATCTGTAGGACTATGACAAAAATATTTCTCAATGTTACTAAACTTATACTATATGCATGTATTTATCTCATTTAAAACTATGTTGTGGGCTGGTGAGATGGCTCAGTGGTCTAAAGCACCTACTTAGAATCAAGCTTAGCAAAGCACAAGGACCGCGGTTCAATCCCCCAGCACCACATGCCAGCCAGCCCTGCCCCCTGGTGGGCTGAGCTGGCCACACACACACACACACACACACACACACACACGTAAATAAAATTAAAAAAAAAAAAATAAAAAAAAAAATAAAACTATGTTGTGGTTTGGGGATAAGAAAAAGTATTTCATGAGTGTCATGTTGATCTGTGCTTTTAATTGTTTAATTTGTAACAAGAAACCATTTTTCTTCACCCAGGGCATAAAACCAGCGAGCTTCAATAAAGTCACTGACCCTGAAGTGAAAGAAATCATTGAAGGATGTATTCGTCAAAATAAATCTGAAAGGTGGGTGCAAGTGAAGTGAAATGACATAACTGATGGATACATTTTTTCCTTTTATCTCGTACTGGGTCATTTTGGTTTTCTTTTTTTTGGGGGGGGAAGGTACTAAGAATCAAACTTAGGACCTCATACTTGCCCATCAGGAACTGTACCCCTGAGCTAAATTCCCATTCCCACACTGGGTCATTTTCTTACCTTTCTGTTGTGCTGGGTATGACTTGAGTAGATGGCAAATCATAAAGTTTACAGTGAAGTGCATCAGTGTATGTTGTTTGCCATTGTAGATGGTGATGCCTACCACCTACCATGTATTGAATTTTCCTTGTGGTGACATTTACAGTGGTGTATGTTGTGGGGGTAGGAGGTGTATATTTATTGTGCCAAGCTTTTGTCACCATTAGCCATCAGTGTAATAGTTGAATCCTACTAGTTAACTTGATTCTTAACAGTTTAAAGTAGATGTTTTTTATTTGATCATTTATCCTTTATCACAGTGGTAGTGAATCTAATATGTATATTTTTAGTAGGAATTTATATTTTTGTATCATTTGTAGTTTTCTCATGGACAACTGCTTTTATTTATTTTCTAATTAAATTTTATTAGTACATTATAGATATACATAATGATCACATTCATCATAGAGAATTTGTACCTACATGATATAACTTGTTTTTTCCATTCCTCTGGCCTCCCTTCATTCTTTCCTCCCCTTGCCATTTACAAAACTTTGTTTTCGTATGTTCTTTCCTTTCTCATTTTTTTTTACTTTTCCTTTCTTATCTTTCCCCCATCCCCTTTCCTTGGCTTCCCTCCCCAGTTGAACATTTTCTTCCTGTTCCACAATACCTATTATTCAATTTGGTCCTTATTTACACTTTCATTTTCTCACTCCAGAGAAACAGTAGAAAATTCTCTTTAATCTTAGCTTTCAGTTATCTTTGAGCCTTGGAAAATTTTAGGTTTAAATTGCTGACTTAATGTTGTGTTTTGTATCTTCTTCAGTCTAACTCTCTCCCAGCTGAGCTATTTAGGCCACACTGTATCTTCTTACTGATGTTGTGTAATGAAAGTGTTATGTTGTTTATAAAAAAAATGTTGTGTATAAAAAATGATTTTTGACCAGTGTTTCCTTGACCTTCCCTTTTTGTTTTGTGAGTTTTCTATCTAGATTTAGCATTACATGTTTAAAAATATTAAAGCTACTAAAGTAAGATTTGTTTAAATATGGCTATTATAGAACATTCTGACAAGTTCATACTGACAAGCCACAATTAGTTTTTCTAAAAAAAACTTGTAATAAGTATCCATAATTTAGATTTATCTTTTTAAGCCATTTACCCATTCATTTGCATTAAGTGAATTAACATTGTTGTGCAACAATTACAACTATACATCCAGAATTCTTTCATTATACCAAACTTGAAATTGGTTCCTACTAAAATATAATTGTCCATTCCTTCTTCCCTATATCTCTTGTTTGTTAATTTCTATTTTACTTTCAAACTATGAATTTCCCTATTCTACGTACCTCATGTCAGTGGAATAAGTTTATACTTTGTTTGCGTTACTTCATTTAGCATGATGTTTTCATGCCTGCTCTAGCATCTATCTAATTTTCCTGTCTTATTATTATTGTTTCACTTTTTTTTTTTGAGATAAGGTTTTACTTTCTGGCCTAGGTTCACTTTGAATTCTCTACAGAGCCTACGCTGGCCTTGAATTCACAGTCTTTCCCTCTCACCCTTTGAAGTGCTGGGATTATAGGTATATATCACCAAGCCTGATTAGCTTTTCTTTTCTTTTTAAATTATGTTTATTGGTATAATTTAGATATACCTAATGATCACATTCATCATAGGGAACTTGTACTGTATATGAAATGTTTTGGTTCCTCTTTTTTCCCTCAATGCTCTCCTCTCCCTTCAAGCCCCTCTCTTCCTTATTTACAAAGCTTTATTTCTATTTTGTCCCTTTTTTGCAGATATTAATGCCTTTTATTCACATTGCTCTATTGCTTCTGTTCAATACAATAAAATCAGAAAGAAATAAATATTTTAAAGAGATAAAATTAGATTTGGCTGTAGGTAATATGATTGTCTACCCAGAAAACTCAGTGGAATCAATTTTAAAACTACTAAATCGACAAGTTCATTATGATAGTAGGCTATAAAATAGTTATATCAATTACCAGCTTACCTGCAGACCTGTAATAACTAGTTAGACAATAAGAAATATAACTAATAGATTTTGAACAAATATAAAAAACCAATAAATATTCATAGCTTTTAAAATGAAAATTGAGGGCTGGAGAGATGGCTCAGTGGTCTAAAGCACCTACTTAGAACAAGCTTAGCAAAAGCATCAGGGACCGCGGTTCAATCCCCCAGCACCACATGCCAGCCAGCCCTGCCCCCTGGTGGGCTGAGCTGGCCTCTCTCTCTCTCTCTCTCTCTCTCTCTCTCTCTCTCTCTCTCTCTCTCAAATAAATAAATAAATAAATAAAATTAAAAAAAAAATGAAAATTGAAAGGTAAAATAGATTTTAAAGCCATTCATAAATTAAAAGATACACCTTGGGTGGTAATATGCTAACATGTTGATTCTCCCAAAATTAGTCATAAATGTATAAAGTATATTGAGAATTTTCTTGGGAATCTGATTGATGTAAAGGTAATTGTCAATAATAAATGTGTATATTATACTATTATATAAATAGTTGGTTTTTTTCTTATTTAAAAAATTTTTCCTTCTTTGGGCCAGGGAGATGGCTCAGTAGAATAAGTGCTTGCCTGGCAAGCGCAAGGGTGTGAATTCAATCCCTGGCCCCCATTTGAACATTTTCTTCATATTTCATAATACTTATTATCGACTTCGGTCCTTGTTTACCATTTCGTTTCAAACAAACAAAAAAAACCCCCAGTGCAATATTTACACATATATGTCTGGTTTATTTCACTTCTGAGTATGGTCTCAAGGTATATCCCATTTACCTAGAAATGCCTTAATTTTATCCTTCTTTATAGCTGGGGAGTACTCCATTGTGCAGAAAGCCACACCTTTTCATCCATTCCTCAGTTGATAGGCACTTAGGTGGTTTCCAAGATTTGGTTATTGCACACTGTGCTGTTAGCAACTTGAGTGTGTTATAGTGCTGTGGTATTTGCTTTTAATTCTTTTGGAAGATACTCAGAACGGGGATAGCTAGGTGAAATGGAACTTCTAGTCCTAGATTTTTTTTGAGGAATCTTCATGTGCATTTCCACAGTGGTTGCACCAGTCTACACCCCCAGCAACAGTGGTTAACTGTTCGTTCTTCTCCACAGCCCTGCTAGCATTTCTTATTAGTTAGTATCTTGATAGTTGCCATTCCTTCTGGGGCCCTTGTGCTTGTTTTAATTTTCATCTCTCAAATGACCAGTTAATATTGAACATTTTGTCCTGTATTTGCTGTTTCTACTTTATCTGAGAATGGTGTATTCATCTCAGATGTACATTTTTTGATTGGTTATTCTTTATGTATTTTGGATATTAGTTCTTTGTATTAAGAATACATGCCAGTTTTTCCAGCACTATTTATTAAAGAGGGTGTCGTTTTTTTCCAGTGAAAGTGTTTGACACCTTTTTCTAAGATAAGGTATCTGTGTGTGTTTGGAGTTGTTTCTGTTTTAATCTGTTGCATTGATCCTTGGGTCTTTATTTTTGCCAGTACCATGTAGTTTTTTTTTTTTTT
>NW_004524890.1:993451-1030736 GCF_000260255.1 Octodon degus | reverse complement strand
GGGCTGGCTGGCATGTGGTGCTGGGGGATTGAACCGCGATCCCTGATGCTTTTGCTAAGCTTGTTCTAAGTAGGTGCTTTAGACCACTGAGCCATCTCTCCAGCCCCACCATGCAGTTTTTTTTATTACAATAACTTTGTAATATGACTTCAAGTCAGAGATTGTGATGGCCTCTGCCTTGCCTTTTGTTGCCCAGGATTGTTTTTGCTCTTCTATTCTAGGTCACTTCTGGTTTTCCAAATGAATTTTAGGAATGTTTTCTCTAGTTCTGTGAAGTATGCTAATGTTATTTTGATTGGGATTGCATTAAGTATGCATAGCAATTTTGGGAGTCTGGCCATTTGCGCTTCTTGCCTGTTTCTACCCAAGAACAAGGATATCTTTCCATTTCCTGTTATCCTCTTTGACCTCATTTTTTCAGAGGACTATATTTTTCAATGTAGATATCTTTTGTTTTTGGTGTTAAATTGATTGCTTGGCATTTCACTTTTTTCTGTGCTATTTTGGAGGGTGCTCTTTCTTTAATTTCAGTGTATTTGTGTATAGGAATGCTACTGAATGGTATCCACAATTAAATAATAGTGCTGACACAGCATTATCTTTTTTTTATAAGCAGAATATACTTACTGAGAGAAAGAAAGCTCCTGTCCAAGAGAGGGACAGGAGGGGGGCCTGAGTGGGTTGTTCCCCCAACATTATCATTTAATTATGGATAATTTTTAATTCCTTTACTTTCATCAGTGACCTATTAATTTTTCAGGAGAGTGTTATTTAATTTCTAGAGGTTTATGTAGTTTTATTTTTTTTTACTATTTCCAATTTTTTGCATTATAGTCAGATAATATGCAGGTGATAACTTCAGTTCCTTTGCATTTACTTAGGTATATTTTGTGGGCTAGTATGTTTTATGTTTTCTATTTCAGAGAACATCTGATGTACAGCTGAGAAGAACATGCATTTTATGTTGTGGAGTAGAACACTGTAGACATATAGTAATAAGTCCATTTGTTCACAGGTTTGGCTTAGTTCTGATATTTCTTTATTTTTTTTATTTAGTTGATGTGTCCATTTGTGACAGCGGGATATTAGTGCCCCCATTATAGTTGTGTTAGTGCTTATTTGATTTTTTCCTGTCTGTTATGTGGTTGGGTGCCCTGGTATTTGGTACATTTATGACTGTTATGGTTTTTTGGAGTTTTCCCTTAATAACTGTATAGTGATTTTTTTTGTGTCTTTTGGTCAGTCTTGGCTTGAAGTTCATATTTTCTGTAAACAGAATAGCTACCATTGTTTCATTCTGGGCTCTTCTCACCAGGAGTATTGTTTTCTATCCCTTGACTTTCTTTTCTTTTTTTTAAAACTATATTCCATTTATTTATTTATTTATTTATTTATTTATTTTTTGGTGGAACCGGGGATTGAACTCAGGCCCTTGTGCTTGCCAGGGAAGTGCTTATTCCACTGAGCCATCTCCCCGGCCCTTTCCTTGACTTTCAATGCATGATTTTTTTTTTTTTTGGTAGTACTGGGGATTCAAATGAAGACATTATGCATGGTAGGGAAGCACTCTGCCATTGAGGTATATCCCCAGCTCAGTCTTGAATTTCTTTTGAGTTAAATGTGTTTCTTGTGTGTTGCATATTGTTAAATGTTGCTTCTTGATTCATTTTGCCAGTCTGTTTCTTTTGCTTTGTGATTTGAGACCATTACATTGATGTTTATAACTCATTCTTCTTGTATTATTTTTCCTGTTGTTGGTAACCTGTCTTTTCCTTTTGTGTAATTACTTGCCCTACATGGTGGCTTCTTTCTATTGGTGTTCTTGGAAATATGATTGTCCTCATCTCATTCTAGAATGTCTGTAAGAGCAGTTTGGAGAGCTGGTTTGGTTGTCATGTGTTTGTTCAGTTGTTCTTTGTCATGGAAGTATCTTATTTCTCCACTGATTTTGAAAGGTATTCGTGTAGGTTACATCAACCTGGGTTAGAGGTTTTCTTTTAAGGCCTGAAATACTTCACCCCAAGCTCTCCTTGACTGTACAGTTTGTGTTGAGAAGTCTGCTGTGATTCTAATGGGTTTTCCCTTATAGGTGGCTTGTTGGTTTTCTCTAAATACTTTTAATATTCTCATCTTGTGCTGAATTTCTGGAGTTTTGATTATTATATGCCTTGGTATAGATTCATTTTGATCAGAGCTGTTTGGAGTTCTATATGCCTTGCTTATTTTATGTCAAATTCTTTATCCATGTTTAGAAAGTTTTCTGCCATTATTTACATGTGAAGAGGTTTTTTTTATAGTTTGCATAATCTCCTACTTTCTCACTAACTGGTCAATCTTCTGTTGTTCTTCTTTGCTTCATTTTGTAGCTGTTGGATTGATTTTTCATGGTCCTTTACTATTTTTAAGATATCTTTCTTTTCGTGGTTGCTAGCCACAATCTTTTCTAGGTATTAGTTTAATCTCTGCCTTTGTTCAATCTGTTGTATATATTATAAAGAGAATTTTTAATCTTCTGAATATCTGTTTAGATGTGTTTTATGGCATCCATTTCTTTCCTATGTTGGACATGGTTTCCATTGTTTTCCTAAATGTCTTTTTTTACCTTTATTTACTCGAGATTCTTTGAGCATGTCTTTTTTTTTTTTTTTCCCCAGAACCGGGAATTGAACTCAGGCTCTTGCACTTACCAGGGAAGCACTTATTCTACTGAGCCATCTCTCTGGCCCCTGTCTTTCATTTTTGAGCATCATTTCTTTCCTTTTTTTTAACCTGAGGTTTTTTTTTTTTCCTAAAGCCACATCCATTTGTGTGTTTTTTTCCTCACTTCTGCTGCTATCACTTCAAAAAGTATCCTAGTGTGGCCTGCAATTTCTTTTATCTCATTGTGTTTGGGATTTATTCCCAATGGACTGGAAGTCTAGGGTTAAGTTTTGGTTCTGCATCTTGTCATTTTCTGTCTTCTTTTATTTTCTATGTTGATGCTTGTACATTTCCCATGGTAGATAGCTTTATCACTAGCATTGTTTTTTTTTTTTTTTGGTGGAACCGGGGATTGAACTCAGGTCCTTGCGCTTGCCAGGGAAGCGCTTATTCCACTGAGCCATCTCCCCGGCCCCTATCACTAGCATTGATGCTTCCCTAGAAAATGCTTAATCCTCAGAGATGTCTTTTAGGTATATGTGGTTCTTGATATTGTGTCTGTACCAGGGACCTGCCTTTCTACTTTATTAAGGTTGAGAGCTTGCTGTCTGTTTCACTTTGTACCCCCTTCTTTGGTACTGGACTGTGGTGGTGCATATTCTCCCAGACAGTCATTGTGTTGTCATACAAGAGAGAAAAACTAATAACAGCATACATGACATCTGGCTACTATAGTATAGCTAGCCATAACTGGATAATCAAGCAGAGCACAGCAACTGGCAAACTGTGGTAACTACTAATTTGGTACCTTCAACTATAGGAGAAAGTTGTACAGTTATATCACATAATCCAAAATATAGCACAAACTTGTATGCAATGACTTTCCCCTTGGTAGATTGATTTAACTGCTGGCTCTATTAGGCCCTTATGGAAACAGTGTTCCACCATGGCTTTGGGTGCTCCCACAGGTGCTGCTGCTGCTGCTGCATTACTGGGACACTATTGTAGGCACTGTTGTTGCTGATGTTGTTTTGTTTAAGACTGTATCTTGCTACTTAGTGCAAGCTGGCCTTGAACTCACTTATGTAACATAGGCTTGCCTTGAACTTTACTGTGATCCTTCTACCTCAGCCTCCAGAGGGATGGGATTACAGGTGTGCACCACCACACCTGACTAGTTTTCCTTCCTATTTCAGGCTGAATAATAGTTCATTGTATGTATCTACCATATTTTGTTCATACATTCATTGTTTTTTTTAACATTTATTATTTAGTGTGTGTGTGTGTGTGTGTGTGTGTGTGTGTGTGTAGCCAGCTCAGCCCACCAGGGGGCGCGGCTGGCTGGCATGTGGTACTGGAGGATCGAACCGCGGTCCCTGTGCTTTGCCAAGCTTGTTCCAAGTAGGTGCTTTAGACCACTGAGCCATCTCTCCAACCCCCATACATTCATTGTTGATGCGTACTTAGATAACTTTCATCTTTTGGTTACTGCTATAAATGTTGCATGAGTTTTGGTATGATTATCTATTTGAGTCTCTGCTCTGACATCTTTTGGGTATGTCCCTAAGGATGGAATTATGGGACTATATACAAATACTATATTTAACTTTTTTTTTAGTTGTACAAGTTTGCAGTACATGTTTACATTCCTTATGTTGAGTTGGTAGATGTGTATAACACATCCTAGTTTCTTTTTATCCCCTTTTTTCCGAATTAATCTCTTGATCCCTTTCCCATTTAAGAAAGATCCATCTCCCTACTTGCTAGTACCTATCTTTTATTTTACAATTTAGGTTTCTCATATGAAAGACACCATGTGATGTTTAAGCTTGTATATCTGGTTTAACATTGCATTCTCAAGGAATATCCATTTCCTACAGAAGACTTAGGTTTATTCTTCTTTATGACAGAGTAGTACTGCATTGCATGTAAATACCACATTTTCGTTGTCCAGTCATCTATTTCTTGATTGGCCTATAGATTGCATCCAGTATTTAGCTATTATAAACTGTGCTACTATAAGCACTTTAATATGGTGTCTTTAACTCTTTTGGGAAGATACCTAGAACTGTTTTGGGATCATAGAGGGGAAATAGTTGGCTGAAATAGAATTTCTTTTCTTTTCTTTTCTTTTCTTTTTTTTTTTTTTTTTTTTTTTTGCGGAACCGGGGATTGAACTCAGACCCTTGCGCTTGCCAGGGAAGTGCTTATTCCACTGAGTCATCTCCCTGGCCCCTGAAATAGAATTTCTAGTATTACTTTGTGTGCAGTATCTTACTGATTTTCATAGTGGTTGTACTACTTTACATTCCAACCAACAGTGTGGAGGGTACCTTCTTCCTGAGCCTCACAGCATTTGTTATTCTTTGATTTCTTGATGATGGCCATTTTTTATGGGCTAAGACAGAAAGTCAGTGCTGTTTTAATTTGTGTTTCTTTGATAGGTGTTGATGTTGAGCATTTCTGTATGTATTTATTGGCAATTTGTAAGTCTTCTGTGAAATATGTATTCATTTCAATTTCCCATGTTTTTGATTCCATCTTTTCATTTCCTGTGCAATTGGGGTTCTGTTCAGAATGGTGTTGCCTATATCTTTAACCTTAAGAGTCTTAGCTGTTTTACCTTCCAGGAGACTAAATGTTTCTGTTTCAACATTTACTTCTTTGATGAATTTTGACTTCAGTAGCCAGTGAGAGAGATATGTCTAGATTTGATCTTGTGCAATTGAGTGGCCAGTCTTCCCAACACCATTTATTAAAGGGGCTATCATCCCTGTAATATATGCATTTGGCCCTTTTGCCAAAGATCAATAGTTTAATAATTTTGAGGTTGTTTTGTATGTAGTACAGGAGTGCTACAGGGTCTCACTACACAGATCAGACTCATAGTGATCCTCCTGTTTTTAGCCTCCCAAGTGCTGGGATTATAGGCACTGGCCACCATGCCCAGTCTCAGAGTGCCCCGGGGGCAGGGCCAGGGCCAGCACACCACGCCATGCCAGTAGTCAAACTCCGTCGCCTGTGTCTGCCTAAGCAGGTGCTTTTATCTGCCAAGCTATCTGGCCAGCCCTGTTTTTGAGGTTGTTTTTTTATCATCTCTTCTGTTCCATTGATCTTCATGTCTGTTTTATACCAATACCATGCTGTTTTTTTTTTCATTGTAGCTTTGTAATATAAGTTGAGGTATAGGATGTTGAAGCCTCCTGCTTTGCCCTTGTTATCAAGGATTGCTTTTGCTATTCTGGGCCTTTTTTGCTTCTGTATGAATTTTAGAATTTGTTTTCTCAGTTTTGTGAAGAATGTTGTTGGTATTCTGATTGGCTTTGCATTAAGTCTGTATATCAATTTTGGAAGTATGCCCATGTTGACAAGATTGGTTCTGCTTGTCAAGGAAGATGAAATGCCTTTCCATTTTCTGGTATTCAACTTTTTGAATAACCACTAAAGGCTTTATCACAGATGTATGTAACATTTTGCATTCCTACCAGCAATATGTGAAGGTTCTACTATCTAAATATTCTTATTGACACTCATTTTTTTTTCTTTTTACTACATCGGGGATTGAACCTAGGGCCTTACATATGCTAGGCAAGCAGTCTATCACTGAGTTACAGCCCCCCACCCCCTGTAATGGAGAATCAAACTCAGGACCTTGTGCTTGTGAGGCAGGTGCTGCACCACTGACCTACATACCTGGCCCAGCCTCTTAATTTTTTTTCTGTGTTGAAGTAGCTGTTTAGTGTAGATTCTGATCATTGTCTGTATTGAATGATCTGTTACTAAATAGTATTAAATATTCAAAAGAATGAATGGCATATTACTGTATTGAAAAAGCATAGTCCTCAATGTCAGACCTAAGATTTGAATGCAGACTCACTTTTAGCTTGAGCAAGTTATTCAGTTGTTCCTCAAAATAAGCAATATTTTGCTGACTGAAAGAATAATGCTTATATACATATATCTAAGAATTTTTAATAAATCATGTTTTCTGTGACTATTGCTCTACTTTCATATTGTAATAAAAATACAGTGAATGTTTAACTTTTTTAAAAAAGTTATGGTGGTAAAACACACAGTATCATTACCCACTTCAGAGTATGCTTTGAACACACTTATCTCATCATTCCTGTCCCTCAAGTAATTCTGAAAGTCTTTCACAAGTGCCTTTAGTTGTGTTTAGTTGCCTTGATGTCTTGAATTGATTCATAATGTTTACTTTTCATAGTCATTTTTGACACTGAGGATGAGCTAGAAGTTGAACAGTGCCAGATTCAATGAATGAAATAATGTTTTTATAAACCTGCCTTTCCATTGAATGGCATTCAGCAGAAATGGTATCATATTTTTAGTCACATCTTCTGAAGACACAAAAGATGACATTCAGAGCTGCTTCACAAATTGGCAGCAATTATAGGACAAATGTATTTGAAGTGTGGTGGGGGAGTGTTATGGGGGGGGACTAATAGCAATATGTCTTTTACTTTAATACAATTTAAAAAATTAAACATTCACCATATATTTGGGTCACAATGTGTATTCTTGGCTGAAAATGCTTAGACAAAATTTTCATTGAAAGCCAGAGAGCTAAACACATCTTACTTTAGAATTAAAATAATTAACTTGAGCAAGCTTATTTTTATTTATCTATTTTAATGTCTTAGTTAAGTATGTATCTTTTTTAATATTTCTTTTTTTCATAATTGTATTGATAAATAGTGATGAGACAGTTTCAAACCAAATTGGTAGGACAGTTTCAATAATTAACACATTGCATACATTCTTCTTAGTGGTTATTTGCTATACAAGATGCGGACATGATATCCTATTTACAAACTCTATTAGAACAAATCCCTGGGCTGGAGAGATGGCTCAGTGGTCTGGAGCGCCTACTTGGAACAAGCTTAGCAAAAGCATCAGGGACCGCAGTTCGATCCCCCAGCACCACATGCCAGCCAGCCCGCCCCCTGGTGGGCTGAGCTGGCCTCTCTCTCTCTCTCTCTCTCTCTCTCTCTCTCTCTCAAATAAATAAATAAATAAAATTTAAAAAAAAAAAAAGAACAAATCCCTTTATTCATTAAGAGAATGTAACTATATATCTATGTATCTATCCTATATATCTATCTGTGTATTTTGAATACATAGATACAAAACAGACATTCATCTCTATCCCCTTTTTTGTTTAGTTCCGTTATTTGAATATTATAGATGTGTTAACTCAGCAAAATATGGTATCTTTTGATTACTAAAAATACAAGGATTGAAAATCCTCCACATATAGGAAATTATGCTATACATATGCATTTTCTGTTTGAAGTAGTATAAGAGGGGCTTTCTACATAGACATTATGGAAAATATCAATTTGAGCTCCTCTGGTCTGTAATACAGGTAAATATTACATGTTTCATAAAAGTAGTTAACTTCAGTAGCTTATGAAAGATTCTTATGGTGTCTTTTACTTTCTTTGTTCTTCAAAGATGATTAATCTCTGATATGAAGCTAGGCTTGTATCAGTAATACGTGTACAATGTTAAATACTGTCATGGTTGATACATTGTGTCAACTTGAGGATTCTAGAATATTAACTAAGTAACTCAGCAGTTCTAATCCTGGGCAACTGTGGGATGTAGTTCTTGGTGTCAGTTTGAGAAGTTTAAAAGTTCAACTGAGTGATTGAGCAGAGGGGCCAGGGTCCTTACTTTGTATATGCTCTCAACCTGTGGAAGAGTAAGGCACGAGTGTGCATGCAGGCAGATAGTTGATATATAACATAAGGGAGGAAAAGAGGCTTGTTCTCCTGCTTGTGTTCTTGCTGCTTTTGCTGTCTTCTACCACTTTGAACTGTTGCACCTGTGCCATGCCACCCTGATTTGGAGCCAGCTGATTATGGACTGAAACCTGTTCAAACTGAACTAAATAAACCTTTCCTGCCTTAATTTTGGGTGTCAGGGGGCCAGGGAGATAGCTCAGTAGAATAAGCACTTGCCTGGCAAGCGCAAGGGCCTGAGTTAAATCCCCGGTTCCCCCCCCCAAAAAAAATTGGGGTGTCAGCTGTTTTATCCCAACAGCAAGAGAAAAGTAACCAAGACAAATACCACTGGACTTTGGTGAACGACCTTAGCTTCACCTGTGGCATCCTTCTAATGAGTGAAGTACATTGACTAGATTATTGTTAGTGAAGTCAATGAGTTGTATTTAAAAGTTTTGTAAAAGAATTTGAATTTCTAGTTTAGGCTTTATATCTAGGACAGTTTTTTCTTTTCTTTACCTGGAATCTTTTCAATATTAGTAACTTACATGGCTTAGGGATACTAATCAGTGCACTGATATGTATGTTACTACTTCTCCAGGTCTTTCTTGCTCTCTTTTTTTTGTGGCTGGCTCCCCCCACTCTGGGGGTGGGGCTGGTGTGTCATGTGGTGCTGAGTTCTTAAAGGGTCCCTGCGTGCTTACCTAAGCAGGCGCTTTAGCCCACTGAGCTATCGTGCTGGCCCTTCAGGTCTTTTTGGGCATACTTTTATATTTGCTAAATTTCATTATCTAGGGGCCAGGGGAGATGGCTCAGTAGAATAAGCACTTCCCTGGCAAGTGCCAGGGGCCTGAGTTCAATCCCTGGTTCTGCAAAAAAAAAAAAAAAAAACAAAAATTGTTATCTAGATGAATTACTTTATTGAGATTTCTTTTTCTTCTCTTTTGTACTAGGAATAGAACTTACAACCTTGCACCTGCCATGCAGGCAATGTGCTGTTGAGCTATATTCCCAAGCCCCACTGGGATTTCTTAGTACCCCTGGTAGTAAGTTGGATATAAGATTTTGTTATATCAAGACAAATTTAACATAAGGTTGTGGCTTTGATACAGTTATTACTAATTAAAGGATTCACATCTTGCTTATGATAGGAAAAACTGGGGCCAGGGAAATAGCTCAGTAGAATAAGCGCTTGCCTGGTAAGTGCAAGGGCCTGAGTTCAATCCCCGGTTCCACAAACAAAACAAAACAAACCCCCCCCCCCAACACACAAAGCACAAAACAAAACAAAAATGATAGAAAAAACTAATGACAAGTGTTGTATTTTGTTTATTAGGTTGTCTATCAAGGACCTACTAAACCATGCATTTTTTGCTGAGGATACAGGACTGAGGGTGGAGTTAGCAGAGGAAGATGATTGCTCAAATTCATCCTTGGCTTTGAGACTCTGGGTTGAAGATCCTAAAAAATTGAAAGGCAAACACAAAGACAATGAAGCTATTGAATTTAGTTTCAATTTAGAAACAGATACACCTGAGGAAGTAGCCTATGAAATGGTAAGTAAATCTTAGCTATTGTTTCTCCCATCCCTTACTGGTATAAGGATCGATTCTTTTCTCATTCTTATTGCTTTCTTTCCTCTCATTTTCTACTTTACTCTTTACTAAAATTGTGGTATTGTGAAATATATTTCAAAATAGTATATTAAATTTATGTGTACAGTATAAAGAATAATAAAATGCTACTTTTGTGAAGAAATAGAATACTGTCAGGGCAGGCTAGTGAGCTCAGCAAACTGAAGCACCTGCTTAGGCAGGGTGCAGCTGCCTAATGGATCCCAGGTATGCTGTGCTGGCCCCACCCCCAGGGCATGCCGAGAGGGCCATTGAGACTGGGCATAGTGGCACTTGCCTGTAGTCCCAGCACTTGTGAGGCAGAAAACAGAATCACTACAAGTCCGATCTACTAGGTGAGATAGACCCTGTACTAAATACAAAAAAGAAAAAAAAAGAAATAGAACATTGTCATTGCCTTTGAAGCCACCCATGTGTCCCTCCCAGCTGCATTCCTTTCCCAGAACACTACAGGCATAATCTACCCTTTCTTGTTATTCATTCCTTTATTTTTCATTTTTCTTTATACAGTTAAAATATATGATAATTTTGAAGACCTAAATTGGAAATACACCCCTACCTGGTTACTCAGGGACTACTGTTGAGATCAGAAGCAGAATCTGATGGGGAGGATAAGCTGAAGTGAGTCTCTGGGTCACTATCTGGTTTTCAGCTTCCTTAGCATATACAAAAGCTGCTTCTGAGGAAATCACAATACAGGATCATGAATGAGTCCAGAGAAGTATGCCCATGGCTCAGCACAATCGTGGCTTCAGCAAGGCTCTTTTGTGTACTTGCAGTTAGCTGTCTAGTAACCGTAGGGTTGGATGAGGTGTGGACTGCACTGATTTTTCTCTTTCTGATCTCCCCATGACCATACCCCACCCTCAGTAGATCACAGCAGGTAACTATTCTAACGTGAAAAGCATGTCCACACCTGCTCCAGGCCGCTACAGTGCTGGTAGGAGAGGCATGCTACAGTTGTGGCAGCACGTGGTCAAGACTGGACTTGACCAGCTGGGTATAGCCTGTCTGAGCCAGGCTCACCTGCTTATTTTGGCCTCAGGTTAAAAAAAAAAGATGGAACAATGATGTTGGGGGTCCTTAAAACGAGATGATAGATCTTATCATGACTGTCTTTCTAGTCACACTATTTCAATCTGGAATGATAATCTTGGACACCCGGTGCACAGCTGTCATCTGAATATTTACTTGTCCTGTCTTTCTAGTCTTTTTTTTAGCTTTATTGGGCTTTATGTTTACTAAATCATATGTTTTTTTTATCTCTTATTGTTTTGTTTTAGTGGTATACTTCTCTGCTAACTTATTTTTAAAAATACATCTTATATACTTTCATATAGATTTAATTTGTACAGTGAATATACACTATAGCAATGAATAAAACAAATATAAAATTGTTTCAGTTTAAAAATCTATAAGATTAAAAAGGAATAAACTATTTCTTTAATTCTACCAACATTTAGAGATGTAAAAATCATAATATATCCTGTCTACTCTGTAGTATGTACAATATTTTACATGTTCTGCTGGCTTTTTAAGCATACATGGGAAGTACATTGAGACTTTCATGTATGAAAATATCTTTTTCTATCCTTGTATTTATTTATTTTTTGTATTTAGCACAGGGTACATAGGGTCTCACTACAGATTGGACTCATAATTATTCTCCTGTTCTCAGCCTCCCAAATGCTGGAATTACAGGCACGCATTATGCCCAGTCTCTATCCTCATATTTAATTGGCTAGCTTGGCTTGACAATTCATTTTAGGTTAGGTGGTGATAGTTTTTTTTTAATTTAGTCATTGTTCCATGGTCTTTTAGCTTTTGGTATTGTTGTTGAAAATTCTAAATTTGTTCTGACTTATAATCTTACACTTTTTTTTTTCTCCCCGGAACTGGGATTGAACTCAGGCCCTTGTGCTTGCCAGGCAAGGGCTTATTCTACTGAACCATCTCCCCACCCCTAATCTTACACTTGGGAATATCTACTTTTTCTTCTCAGTGATGTAAATTTTTACAGTAAAATAACTCAATTTGGATCTATTTCCATCTACTAAGTTAGATACTCTCTAGGCTCTTTCAGTTTATTTGATGGTATACCTTTTTTTTTTCTTTCTTTTCTTTTTTTGGTGTTTTGGTTTTTTGAGATGGGGTCTCACTGTGTCATTCAGCCGGGCCTTGAACTCATTATATAATTCAGACTGGGGTTAAACTTGCTTGCTGAGATTATAGGTGTGTGCCACTAAACTCAGCAAACCGTATACTTTGGTTTTTGGGATTTTTGTTTGAGAATTTTGAGACAGGGTCTTCCTTAGTAGTTCAAGACGGCCTTGAACTCACTATGTAGCCCCAGCTAGTCTGGAGCTTGCAGTGATTTTCCTGTCTCAGCCTCCTGAATGCTAGAATTTCAGGTGTGCACAACCATACCTGAGTCTGGGAAATTTCTTGAAGTATTTAATTGATGATTTTGTCTTTGTGGAGCTGCTTTTATTTGGATATCTGGCCTCTACAATATTCTTTTTTTTTTTTGGTGTTCTGTCTTTTTAGCATTATCTCTCACAGATACTATTGTTTATTTTCTAAGTTTTCTATTGAGCTTTCAAGTTTACTATCAGTTTTGAATTTCAAGAGTTTATTTTCTTTGTTTCTTTCTTTTTTTTATTTTTGCGGTACCGGGGATTGAACTCAAGACCTTGCACTTGCCAAGCAAGCGCTTATTCTATTCTTTGTTTCTTTCAAAGAGGATAAAACAAAAACAAAGAGTAAAACAACGTAAAACAATAAAAGTGCTATAGAATTTCAAAACAAGAATAGAAAATTAATAAATGAGTTAGTGTTTAATTATTTGACCAATCTTACATGCCTATTTCTAGTAATCTGAACAACAAATTTGATAATACATAACAACTATTGTTATTTTTTATTGTAATCTTTCTCTCTTTTCTTCTTTCTTTCTTTGTTTCTTTCTATTTTTTTGAGACAGGGTTTCACTATGTACTCCTGGCTGGCCACGAATTTGCAGTAATCCTCCTGGCTCAGTTTATTTACTAGTTCTATAACCACCATTCCTGGCCTCTTTTCATTTTTTGTTTTCTTTCTTTCTTTCTTTCTTTCTTTCTTTCTTTCTTTCTTTCTTTTTTATGCATTTAGTATGGGGTGTTCCAGGGTCTCACTATGTAGGTAGTGATCCTCCTGTTTTCAGCCTCCCAAGCACTGGGATTACAGGTGTGTGCCACTATGCCCAGTCTCAATCGCTATCTCAGCGTGCTCCATGGGTGGGGCTGGCATGGCACTCCGGGGATTGAACCCTGGCCGCTGTACTCTGCCTCAGCAGGTGCTTTAGTCTGCTGAGATATCAGGCTGGCCCTATGTTCCTTTTTTAGGGTAAAGATCTTGTTCTTTGTTTTGTTTATGCACCATTATCATACCACTCTGTAAATTTAATGTTTTGACTCTCATTTTGAATACAGATTAAAAAAAACAAACCCTTATTCCATTGAATACAGATTGTATTAGTTTTCTAATGTTGCATAACAAATTTCATAACTTAAAACAGTAGCTATATATTTATTATCTCTAAGTTATATAGGTCAGAAGTTGTGGATTTTGGTTGATTCTCTACTTAGATTCTCAGCAAGCTAAAATGAAGACAATATATGAGCCAATTATCTGAAGCTCTGGGGTAGAATCAGATTTTAGGCTCTTCTTGGTAGTTCACAGAATTCAATTCCATATAGTTGTAAAGTTGAGTTTCTTGTTTCTTTCCTGGATATTAGCTGGAGATTGCCTTCACCATTTAGAAGCTGTTTTTCCATTTTTTCATGTACCCCTTACTCCATCTTGAAAGCCAGCAATGCCGTATTGAATCCTTTACAAGTCATCTACTAGTTAAAGCTTCACCCAGATAGTCTCCCTAGCTTAAGGTCATCTTTCTTTCTTTTTTATGCATTTAATACAGGGTGTTCAAGAGTCTCACTATGTAAGTAGTGATCCTCCTGTTTTCAGCCTCCCAAGCACTGGGATTACAGGTGTGTGCCACTATGCCCAGTCTCAATCGCTGTCTCAGCATGCTCCGCGGGTGGGGCTGGCATGGCAAGCCTTATATATAGCTTGCACAATGATAGAAGTGATTTCTCACCATATGGACAGGTTTGAGATTAGGAGGGAACATCTCTGAGGGGCAATGATGTTTTTTACCACAGGAATAAATAAGCTAACTAGATGATAGGATTGCTTGTGTAGGACTTGTTAACTTTATTTTTTTTCCTTTTTTTTTTTTTTTTTTTTTTTTGTGGAACCGGGGATTGAACTCAGGCTCTTGCACTTGTCAGGGAGCGCTTATTCCACTGAGCCATCTCCCTGGCCCCTAGGACTTGTTAACTTTAACTGTGGTAGGATATTTGGGTGGACCGTTAACTGGACATCTTTAAAGACATTTATAAACCTTTCATCTTAGGTTGATCAAAGTCTCTAGGGAAGCATCTTTCAGTATTCTTCCTGTATATATGTTTATTATTTTGTTAACCAAGTAGTGAAGAGGGCCATTTTTCAATTCGACGTCCAGTTACATATAATTGTGTCATAGTTTTAACATGATAGTCATATCTTCAACTGTGCTTGTTGTTCTATAGTCCAGTGATACTATCTTTTTTCCTTCCCAGAAGAGAAAACTGGATTTTGGGGAAGAGAGGAACAAGCATGCAAAGGTGTGGAATAGAGAGTAGGGTGTAGATACCTGTCTGATTTTCAGAACTCTAACCTAGTCTTCTTTATTTTAGCCATCTCTTTTGACTTTATCCTCAGTTGTGGAAGTGTACTCAGTGCTGCGAGTTCCTGTGCTTTCTAAGTCCTCTTAAGTAAAAAGAGTAATGATTCTCATTTTGCTATAGTTCACCTTTACCAGGTTGCTAGCTTGGTTTTGTCTATTCTAAGCTGTTAAATATGCCATATCTTTCTCTCACTGTCCCTGTTATTGTGGGTTTATAATTTTAAAATCCACTTAGTTTGAGGTCTTTAATGTTTTGAATCTTGAGGGGGGTGCAAAATTGGGCATGTGTGTTTTGTCTAGCATTTTAATCATTTTTCAACTCATAAAACTTCTGGAAGTCTGTAGGACTCCCAAAATATGCTTTTGTTTTTAGACAGAGTCTTACTGTAGAGTTCAGGCTGGTCTTAAATTCTTTATGTAATCTAGGCTGGCCTGAAACTCACATTAGTCCTACTGCCTCAGCCTCCTGAGTACTGGGATTATAGGTACGTACCACCATGCCCAGCTCCAAGATATGCTTTCAAAGGCAGACTGTAAGACTGAGAATGATATGCCATTTTACCTCCTCAAGCATCTTCTCCACCTCTCGGCCCTGTTCCTCTGGGACAGCAAAGCAGAGCCCTTTCCTCTTTTCTCATTCTTCCAGTGTCTAGCAAGATATAATACTTTGCTGTGATAATTACTTCCCTTTTCGCAGAATGTTGATCTTCACTCCAGACTTTTTTTGTGCTTTCCTTAGTAGCTTGCTTATTCTTCTTTTGGCTTTAATCCAGATCCAAATTTATTTTTTCTGTGACACCTTCTCTGTTTAATCCAGAGAGGCATATGTTTCTCCTTCAGAGCTTTTTCAGCATCTCACTTTTACTTCATTTCATTTTAAGTTTATATCCATCTCATACTCGCAGATTTTGTGCTCAGACAGGAAAAATGAGTAATTTAGTCACATGTATCTTTCTGATGCTCAGTATTGGAAACTTTGCAGACACTGTGGAATGATGAAAGTCTTAATCTTTCACAAAACTTAATGGAAGCCATAAATTATTTGTAATAAGGCTACATGTACCATACTGAAACATCAGATTTTGCTTACTTTTGTTTACAGCCTGAAAGTATTTTAATAATGTTTGGTAATACTGATAGTTTTCTAGTATCAATTAAAGTCTGTTGCATATATGTATATCTTTGATTATAACAGTTTGAATTTTGGATATAAAATAATGTTGGTAGTGACAAAAAAGGCTAAATTCTTAAATGTTAGCTTGCTTATTGTGTTTTGTTTATAGGTCAAGTCTGGGTTCTTCCATGAAAGTGATTCCAAAGCAGTAGCTAAATCCATTAGAGACCGGGTGACCCTGATAAAGAAGTCCAGAGAGAAGAAGTCTGCTGGTTGTTCGGAAGAACACAGAGATTCACAGTGCAAGTCTATGATAGGAACTGTATTGACTCAGCACCAAACTACAACTTTGCCCCCTGCTCCTCCTCAGTACAGTAGGGTGGAATGTGAAGAAACTGAAGTTGATCAACATGTTAAACAACAACTTCTACAAAGAAAACCACAGCAGGATTGTTTCTCTGTGAGAGGTAAAAACAGATGCAATTTGAAAAAGCAAGTTGTCTTTAAGTTTCATGTCTGTGTTTTTCAAAGTATTCTGTTATTTATCATTTCTGTAAATTCTTTATAATATCTCAAATAAGGTAAGTAGCCTTATTTTAAAATTTAGAAAACTGGGCCAGATGTGTTGGCACACTCCGGTAATTCCAGCATGTGGAACACTGAGGCAAGAGGATTATTATGAGTTTGAGGCCAGTCTGGGCTACAATAGTGCAAGGCCAACTTCATTGCAAGACCTTGTCTCAAAAAATGAAATGAAATCAAATAAAATTGAGAAAACTGGGCATAAAAAGTATATGCCTATAATCCTAGTGCTCCAGAAGCCAAGGCAGGAGGATCATTGTGAGTTAGAGGCCAGCTGATAAATTCAAAGTGAGCCTGAACTACGTACCAAGATCCTATATCCAATAAATAAATAAATAAATAAATAAATAAATAAATAAATTAATTTAAAAACAAAAACAATAAAGTTAAGAAATTCTGGCTGGACACAGTGATGTAAACCTATAGTCTCAGCCACTTGAGATGATGAAGAGGGAGATTTTCTTGATCCCAGTAATTTGAGACCAAGAAAAATATTGAGGTGCCATCTCAAAAAATAAATAGGTTGGGCATGGTGGTTCAGGTCTGTAATCCCAGCACGTGGGAGGCTGAGTTAGGAGGATTGTTGGCTTTGAGGCCATCCTCAACTGTACAACAAGACCCTGTCTCTGAAAGACAAATAAGTTAATTAACTGTTCTGTTGAATGTCTTGTCTAAGGTGTGATTTGCATAAGGATTATATTCACTATTTTTATTCAGAGAAAAAGTAAAGTTTACTTGATATTGGGATTTGAACTAAGGCATCTGTGTAAGCATTTTATTACAGAACTGTATCCCTGCTCATTTTTATATTTCTTTTATCTTAAAATATGAGTCTTACTATGTAGCCCAGGGTGGCCTTGAATTCATAATCTTGTCTCATCTTCCCAAGTAGCTAGGATTCCAGGTATTTGCCACCGCATCCAGTCTTGACTACACGTTTGTTTTTTGTTTTTTTGTTTTTGAGACAGGGTCTCAATATATGGTGTAGGCTTTGCTTAAACTCACTTATATAGCCTACACTGGCCTCAAACTCATGGAGATCCTCCTCCTTCAGCCTTCCGAATGCTGGGATCATAGATGTATTTCTAGTCCTACTAATACTTTTTTTTTTGATGGAACTGGGGATTAAACACAGGCCCTTGCGCTTGCCAGGGAAGCATTTATTCTACTGAGCCATCTCCCCAACCGCCCCCTTCCTAACACTTTTAAGGGTATAATTTAAATCCTTTAGTAAAGGAAATTTGGAGCTAAAGATATTATTTATTCCTCAAGGAAGGACTTTTCTAGATGTTAAGACTGTGTTTTTGATTGAAATATAAACAAAAGCCCTCCATTTTTTGTCAGGCACCTACCAGTTATCCCAGAACTCTAGGAGGCTGAGGCATGAAGAAGACAAATTGAATCCCAGCCTGGGTATCTTAGTGAGGTAGTAAGACCCTGTCTCAAAAAATAACAATATAACTCAGTTCAGTAGCCCTGAGTTCAATCCCCAGTATCACCAAAAGAATTTCTCTATTTTTTCCTGCTATAATACATTCTTTTCTCTGGAAGTACACAGTATTTACATAGTAATAAACATATGTTCTACAAATAGTATTTTTTTCTACCCAGTTCCTAGGAAAAAGTGATTATGACATATTTTACTGAAATTCCAATGCTAAGTGTAGTTAGTTAGGGAGATATGTGAAATGGCTAACGAATAGAGTTGATTTTTATGTGATTCTTTGTTTTTAGGTTTTATTTTGTGAAGAACACCTAGCAGACTATGTGTGCTTAGCGTGCATGAGGCCCTGGATTCCATCTTCAGCACCACAGAGAGGGGGGAAGGGAGAGCGGAAGGAAGGAAAGAAGGAAATTTTAGTCGTACTATAATGTTAACATTTCATTCCTTAAATGTAGCATTTACATGATTGTTTTTTAAAATATTTTTAAATTTTTTATGTGATTGTTTTTTTATTTGGTCTTCAGTGTACATACTTTTTTGAAGTTCTTTTTGTTTGTCAAGATAAAAATAATATCCATTATAGAAACATTTATTATCTGTATCACTTAGACATTGTTTCAGGTTTTCTTTTCTACCTGTTGCTTCTTTTATGTGTTATAGGTGATAATTTGTCTGAAGCAGAAGCTGGATCAACTATACATTCAGATTCTTCAAGCCAGCCCAGTTTACCATATTCTTCAAACCAGATGATGAGCTCTCAAATGACTTCTAACGTCCTGCAAGCTGACATAAATGTTCCAGGGCCGATTTATCCATCTCAACAATTAGTAGGACATTGCCAGCAAATTTCAGGGGTGAGGAGAACTGTTATATTTTAAGTATATAATAGTATATTAGCTGGACATGGTGGCACATGCCTGTAATCCCTGCACTCGGGAGGCTAAGTCAGGAGAAGTGCTGAGAGTTCAAGGCCAGCCTGGGCTACATAGTGAGTTCAAAGCTAGCCTAAACTATGTACTGAGACTTTGCTTCAAAAAAAAAGTATATTTACCATAAATGGGAGAATTTACCTTTAATCTTATCTTATTTAATAGTTGCAGCCACAGCTGACTCAGCCCCAGATTTTGCCTGTGGTTCAAGGTCAGTCCACTGTCCATGTCCCTGGATCTGCAGTTGTTTCACAGCCTCAAGTTACCCCATTAACTGTCCAGAAGGTCTCACATATAAAGGTAGGACACATTTTTAGAGGCTCTGTATTTATTTAAACAAATTAATCCTCCCTAGATGTTTTTGAGAAGCAATGCATCTGTTGCATAAATTCATCAGAGTTTAGGTAAAGGTCACTGACTGAAAACTAAAAGTTTATGTTTTTCTTCATTCAAGACATTTGTCTTGAGGATATATCTAACACTAACATAGAGTGTTGAAACACTGCTTGTGTAACTGAAGAAGCAAGAGAAAACTGAGTTTATGGACAAAAGACTTATTTAGAACTTGCTCTTTTCTTGGTAATAGTAGTTTGTTCTTTGTATCAAACTTTTCCTGCCTGGTTTGAATGTGGAGGAGTATGTGTTGCACTTAATCAGGAATAATATTTTATAGTCTGTAATAATTTCCAGCACAATCATTTACATTCTTCACTTGGTTTTGGTTCAGGTTTACTTTTTTTTGTGTGGGACCAGGGATTGAACTCAGGCCCTTGTGCTTGCCAGGCAAGCATTTATTTTACTGAGCTATCTCCCCGGCCCCCATGTTTACTTCTGTAGAAAAAAAAAAGAAGTTTTGCCTTTAGACTTGTAAAGTCGGCATTATTCATTTCTTACAATCAGTACATAGTCTTTTTGTGAGGTCATATATCCGAACTACATTCTGGTTGCCTAGATTGTAAACTCTTGACACGTGATCGACCTTTTCTTTGCCTTCACCTGTTTATCCCTTTCCTCCCACAATTTCCTTTATGTGTTTTTGCACTGTGGAAATAAAATGGTTTAAGTTCCTGTGAATTCTTTAGTTACCCAATACCCTACATGTTTCTCTCAAGAGATTGGTATTATTCATTATAGTTCTTCAATAAGCTTAATGACTATCACTTTCTAAAAATTATTATTAAAGTATTGTTTGCTTACTTAAAAATAGAGCCCGTAAAGTTATAAAGAAGAAACAGAAAATCACTTGTTCCTCTATTTAGAACAACTTTTAGAAGGTAGCTTCTAGGTTTGTCTTTTTTCTATGTACAAATATATAATTTTGTTTGTAGATATATGTACATTTTGAATACATATTATTTTTTGTAGCCTGCCCTTGTATGTACTATTTAAAACCCACATAAGCAAGCACATTGATTATCTGGGTCTCTTTTATGAACATGGTGGCCCACACTCTATATATTGTTATAGGTAACCTGTATTCACCCAGCTCCCTCTTTTTAGAGATCATTTGCATTCATGATAGCTGTTATATTGAAATCCTTTGCCTTTTCTCTTGGGAATTCCACTGTCTGGCATGTGAAGGTGTCATTGATTAGGGACCCCTGCAGTGGACCCCATTCTTCTACAAGGTGTTAATGGCGCATGGTGAAAAGAAAGAGCAGGAGATGAAATAGTGATGCAAGGGAGCTCTGAGATCACCAGTTACTCATGGGGAGCAAAAGGCTGCAAAGCAGCCAGAACCTTGGTATTTATTGATCACATTTACATTGAGGAAACCCATGAGGAGATTATCTGATGACTTGAGGACAGCAGTGGCTTTATGCGAATGAGGATCTTATGTTCATGAAGATCATTTCTGATGACGCTGATAAACTTTTGTCTATGGAGTTAATAAGGTGGTCTGTCCTTTCCCCCTTTTTGTAAATTACTCTGTGGTTCTCTAGGAACCAGCATGTCTTCAGCTGATATAATCGTGCCTTAGGGTATCACAGCATCTTGAGATCATTGAGGCTTGAACTGTGACCAGAGGCACATGGAGTTATGTTTTTGCGCACCATAGCCAGCTCACGCGGCAAGATCCTAGGCCTTGAACAAGCCCTAATCACAGCCCTAATGATTTTTCCCCTAAATTATGTAGAATGGCCAGTTTACCCAATCTAGGCTCCAGCACATCATTTTTATTCACTTCCAGCCCCAGAATATCCACTTTACACTGTGCAACAACTGGGATCACTTCTAGTCCATTCTATGCAGACTTCTTATCCAGTCCCTCTTACAGAACAGCCTTCTTATTTGACATTGGCCCAATGGTAGCCTGTTTATCTAGTACAATCTCCCACTCAATTACCTTTCCACACCAGGCCACTTACTCTCCGCAGTCTATGGAACAGTTTATCAGAAACTGCCTCTTGAAAATGTTTATTTTAAAGAATTGCTTACACTGTTCAGACAACTGAACAGGCAGCTTTCATAACTCAGCAACTATATACTATACAGTAAACCCTCTTGATAGCAAGGAAGTACCCATTATAAACTCTGCACATCAGAAGTTATATTCTGTACCACCTTATGTAGCAAGAACTTCTAAACAACAAGCTTATCTAACACAGTCCGAAGGTAGTATTTCTTTAACACTGGACCAAAACATATATTTAACACAGGCATATTCTACTGCACCTTTATTTAGTACCCAACATTTAGTGGATCCATTCCAGGTAGACATTGATTTTTGGACACAAAGAGCTAAAAATTCAGACCCAGTCAAATAATAGCAAATCTCAGAAAACAGTGGAGGACAACTTTAGCTTCCTGGGCAGTTGTGCTTTACTGAGCAGGTCCATTTTCAGCCCCAGGTCCAATTTATTCATCTATCAGTACAGTTTTCCCAAATACTGTACATCTAATTTCAAGTCAGGCTTCTTACTCAGCTTTCATTCTGCATCATCAGATGAGTCATTTATCTCATATGCAAGTACCAAAAAACACCTATCAGTTGTCTACTAAAGAAGTTTCAAGAAGCTTGCAGCAATCTTTCACAGGCACCTAACCAAGTTCATCTATGATATATTCTTTTTTTTTTCAAAATTTTATTGATAAACAGCAATGAGACAGTTTCAAATCAAATCAGAAGTACAGTTTCAACAAATAATACACTGCATATATTCTTCTTAGTGGTTAATTGCTGTACAACATCTATGATATATTCTAAAGACTTTTCCAGACATGGTCCAGATTGTAGCTCCTTTACAAGAACACTTACAACCTGCGGCAATGGGACAACAATATGTAATATAGCATTTAGATCAGTTTCGAGTGCTTCAGGTATTAGATGTAGTCAAACATTTCCCCTTTGGGGGAAAAAAATAGTTCAGCACCAATTAGCATGCATCCAGTCTACTGGCCAGCCACAGTGGCAGCCATTTATGAGCTTAGCATCCATTTCTAAGTCATCAGAATTGGAATTAAAATAGCAGACCCTGCATCAGAACTCTGGGATATTCCTTCCAAGTCAGTGAGCTTTATCTTTTGACACTTAGTGCTTCCACTGCGTGTCAGAGCCATGTGTACTTCAGACACAACAGCATTTGCAAGGACAAGAAATTCGCAAATTAAATTGTCCTAGAGGAAAATGTGAGTGATTATGATGTTTTTTGTAATGTTCTAGAATCAATGAGATAGTGAGCTATAGTCAAAAGAGCATTGGGTTGAGGGTCACAGTTTTTGGTATTCTCTCAGTTTCTTACCCATAGGTACCCTTGATTGAAGTTACTTCTCAAATTTCTTATCTGTAACATGAAGGAAATAGACTAGTGTATGATTAAAATCCCAAGTATTTGAGTACTACTTGGGCAGTATCAGTGAAAATAATATAAGAATCCCTTATGTCACTGGGAAGTAACCCAGGCAGTAACAATTATAAAAATTATATCATACTGTACAAAGTACAGTAAGAAGAATGTAAAGCAAAAGTGAAACAAAATAGTTGCAATTTCAAAGATGTTGGCTGTCAGGGTAGGTCTCATTGGTAAAGACATTTGAGCAAACACTGTAAGCCAGTGAAGGAGTCAATGATAAAATTTCAGTTTGAGGGAATAATGGGTACAGTGACCTTAAGGAAAGAGTATGTATGCCATATTTGAAGAGCAGAAGGTTGGTGTAGCATCTCAAAATCTTTTAGTCCTCAAATATTAGTAATCTATGTTTCTTTTAATCTATATTTATAATAAAGCACTTGACTTTTGTGAGATAGTAATACTATCACATGATTCTTATGTACTAAACACTCTCTTCTCCCCTCCCCTCCCCTCTCCTCCCCTCCCCTTCCCTCCCCTCTCCTCTCCCTTCCTTCTTTCCTTCCTTCCTCTCTTTCTTTCTCTGGTGCTAAAGTTTGAACCAAGCCCTGTACATGCTAGGCAAGGACTCCATTGCTGAACTATCCTCAGTCCCCTGAACACTTTTTTAAAGGTATTAAACATACCATCCTCACAACAAACCTAGAAGTCCTATTATTATTTTTGCTTTATAGGTAAGAAAGTGTTAGTTTAAAGAGGTTAGATAACTTTTCCAGTGAAGGTAGTTATCCTTCATGTCAGAATTGGAGAAAAAGGATATGATTACTTCATTGACATTTAGTAAACTCAGGATTGATTGAATTAAAGGAAAGAATGGAAGATCTGATTTATTCTCTTTCTTGCACTTCTGTTGTGTTTTAGATATATCTGGTAAATTGATTGCCTTTGAGGTTTATAGATAAAAGATGTGTGTTACATTAAGTGAGCTTTTTAAATGATGATATATTGATATATTATTATTCCAAACAATTTACTCTTGCATTTTTTATAAAATTTCCTCTTCATAAAGAGCATAAATTCTAGTGAACGCTGATATGTGCATGCCAACTCTTAGCAGGATTTAGAAAAAAATATCTGCAACTAAAGTTTCTTTCAACAAGTATATACTGTTCTAGAGTTGATTTCTTTAAAATATAGAGTTTCACAAAGCATTTTGGCTTTGAATAATCATGTTTTTGGACAGATTGCATTTGTTATATACACAGTATGATTGAAAAATACAGTGGTAGTATGGATTGAACCCAGGCTCTTTATACTGAGCCACACCTCCAGCTCTTTTTAAAAAGTATTTTATATTTTTGTTGTTTTAGTTTTAATATATTTTTAAAAAGATTGTTTATTTGGTACAGGGTCTCGCTCCACAGCTCAGATTCGTAGAGATGCTCCTGTCTTAGTCTCCCTAGTGCTGGGATTACAGGCATATGCTACCATACCTAGTTTCAGTGGCCCACATGCTATGGCATGGGCATTGCATGCAGTACTGGGGATCTAATCCGGGTTCTCGCGCTTGCCAGGCAGGCTCTTAGACTGCTGAGCTATCTCCCTAGCCCCAATTTTAATATATTTTGGGGATTGGGTCTTATTGTTTAGTCCACACTGGTCTTGAACTTATAGTTACTCCTGCTTCAGCCACGAAAGTGTTGAGATTACAGTTGTGCATCACTAAGCCTGGCAAAATAACTTTTTACTACTTTACGACAGTGTCTTAGTTATTTTTATCATTGCTGAGACCAAATACCCCAACTCCAAAGTTAAAGAACTAAATGTTAATTGTAGAACATGGTTTGTACAAGTTTCAGTTAGTATTTGGCTGGATCCAAGGCAAGTCGGTATGGTAGAAAAACATTGCAGAGGAGAAACATTTCATGGCAGGAAGGCAGCAAAGCAGTGAAGCAGCAAGCAGCAAGCAGCAAGCAGCAAGCAGCAAGCAACAAACAACAAAACCCCCCTTTCTTTCCTTTGTATTCTATCCAGGCAACCTGCCCTTTGGGTGGGTAGCACTTACACCCAGGGTAGGGCATTCTCAATCCTGGCATCACACCATGAATCAATCCCAGTATCACACACTCTAGATCCACCCACCTCTGAAAAGCCCCCACCTATGACCTCATGAGGCTTTGGGGGAATGTCTAGATAGAAGGCATAACAAGTAGAGGCTTGCTAATTTGTCTAGTCTGGCCTTTAAATTGCCATCTGTTTGCTTATTAAATACACAAATACAACTGTCTTTATATATTGTTCATGCATCCTCAAAATTTACTCAATTGTTATATTATCTCAAATTGTGTGTGTGTGTGTATGTGTGTGTGTGTTATTATTGAGGGTTTGTATAATAAGATCTGGGTTTTGATATCGTTTTAATTTTCTTTGCAATTTGGATATCATTTGTTTCTTTTATTCCTAACTGCTCTTCCTGGAACTAGTAGTATAATTGTGAGTGATAGGCCTGAACAAATATCCTGTGTTGTACCTTAATTTATTGTCGAGGCTTTCAGTCATTCACCAGTAGCTGGGGGCATCACAGCAATTTTTTTAAAGGCACATTATGAGGGATGTATGACACCTACATTTATTTTTTAGAAATATTTCTATTGATGAATTATTAATTTTATTAAAGTGCACTTAAATAAAATATTAAATTTTTTGTTTAAACATTGACATTTTCTTTTTTTTTGGGTTTTTAAAAAAATTTTTTTTTAATTTTTTGTGGAACCGAGGATTGAACTCAGACCCTTGCACTTGCCAGGGAAGCACTTATTCCACTGAGCCATCTCCCAGGCCCCAAACATCGACATTTTCAACATTAACTGTTTACCTATGTACGAGACCTAGAAAATAACAGCAGAAATAAATTCCTATGTGAACTATAATGAAAATGATATCAAATACACTGAGTTTATGTTCCCTGGAGTCAAAGAATGAATTCTAAGGAGGAACATGGAGATTAAAAGTAGGAAAATTTATTGTGTAAAAGAATTCAGGAATAGGATGGGGATTAGAAAATAGCTTGTGAGAGATAGGAAGGGTCTCAAATGGATTGGAAAGGAGTCTACATATCAAAAATTTTATAGAGCAAAATCATTAGGTCGGTACAGCGTGGGACAAAATTATGATCAATTAATAAGATTACAAATATTGTTGCTTCAGTAATATCCAATACTAGGAAGGGCATATTGATGGTATCATTAACTTTGGTCAATAATCTGCAGTCTTAGTCTTATCTTTAGACTTAGTCCTAGTAGTCTTTCATTTTAGTCTTCATGCAAAGAGAAAGGATGCCCTAGGCCAATGAGGTAATGGCTATTTACACAGGAAATCTCAAAAGGGTGGTACCAATAATTTCAAGGTTCCTACCTTGGAGAAATATGCAAAACTGGCCATTGTGACTTTAATCTTTTTTTTAATTTAACCTCATTTTGTAAAGTAATAAAGCAAGAACAAAAAACAGAAACAGAAACAGGGTAACATACAACAATACATGTGTTATAGGTTTTCAAAACAGTAATAGTTCATTGACAATGGTTGATATATTATCTATTTTTATTGTCAAATCTCTTGCTCAGATTAACAGATATACTTATGTAAGATTGGTCATATGATTGAATATTACTGCTTGCTTTCAAGAAACAATTTTTTCTTGTCTCCCTTTTTCTAACCTTTTTTTAAAAGAAATTTATTTTAAAGAGAGTATAGTAATAATTGATATGACATCAGAAACCATACACATTTAGAAGACCAACATGACAGATATTCAAGCATAGGGGCCTTTGGTGGATAGCTCAGTTGTTTAAAGCACTGCTGGGGCAAATGCAGTCTGGCGTATAGGACTCTGGTTTGATTCCCAGCTCTAGAAGCTGCACCATACCCATCCTTAAGGCAACCTGAAGTAGCCAAAACAAACAAAAAAACTCCACAGATATTCAAGCATAGTTTTTGTATTACACATTACTGTCCTCGATGTAGTTGCTTAGATTGTGGATATCAGCATATACAGAGTTAGTCAAGGTGAAAATTCTGCACATTAACTGCTATTTTCAAAAATCGACGGAAATTTTTAGTACAATCACTTCAGCCATCCTGTGTATATACTTGCATGTTTTTTACCGCTATCTTTTTTCCTATGTTTTCTCCTTTCTCCTCTTTATTCTTTAATCCTTAAGTTGTGAATTTGTAACATTTCATCAGGAATATCGGCTTTGTTCTTGGAAATAGTTCCTGTGTGGGTCAGTTGGTTTTCTTTTAGCAAATGTAACATTATTGGGAAACCAGTGAATCAAATGTGACATTATCAAATAGGACATTTTGAAATTGGTACAAGTCTGTTCACCACAGCTTACAGTTTATTGCTGCATGAATTAAGATGTGGTAGCTGAGTTCCAGGATAAATTTTTAAATTCGAGATGTAAAATGTATTTGCATCTACTAGGAATATATTTTATAGCATATTTAGAGGCTTTATTTGGCATATATTGTCAAAAGCTTCAATATCCATGAAATAATATAGGTTGTTAGTCAATTGTCATATATTCTGACAATGTATAATTTGCTTGATAGTTTGAAACAAAGCTTTCCAGAAATGAGTGAGTAATAGCCAAATTGTTGACTTTCATTTCTTTCCTGGTAGGTCTTTTTGTCATTAAAATGTAGACAGTTTCAAAGGAAACCAAATCTTTTGACTGTCATTATTGTCCTAAATCTCTCAGCAACATATCTGTCATTTCTCCATGAATTCTTTATATTCAGATGATTAAAATGATAAAGTCCAGCTATGAAGGCTTTTAGTTCAGATAGTAAGGTGTCATGATAAATATATTGTTTGAGTAGAGTGGACCCTTGATTTACAAATTCAATCTTTCCAAAGTGCTAGTTGTAATTCAAGTTGTCAGTTGAAGGCTCAGGCTCCTCTACACAGCCTTCAAAGTCTCTCTTCTGTATACATGCAGATCTCAGTGTGCTTTGAAAGACATTAGCCTAGGATTTCTGAATTAACCACCTACAGGAAAAGATGTTAGGATATTGCTTCCAGAAATCTTTAAGGGTTGAATATGTATCTGAGACCATATGAATGTCAGCACAAGCAGCTGACATTTGGGTCACAACTCATTACTTTGGTTTTAAGTTAAAATTAAAATTCTGGTCATAATCCAAGTTATTCATGTCAGGCCAGTCATAACTTGAGAGGCCATTGTATTACTATTGAGGTGTACAGAATGATTTATTTATATTTCATTATTAGTGTATTTCAAAACATCTTGTAGCATATCATCCGTTACAAACAATTTCTAATATTTATTGTGAGTGTTGGAATTCCTATCAATAGATTTCACCCCTGGCAAGAACCTAATAACAATTTCTATCCTACTTCTGAGGTTAAAGCACTGTGGTAGAATACATGATCAGTTTGTAACATTTTGATTAGTCGAGTATTTATTTGTATTTCTGTTTTCTTTCTCATCTGAGTCAAGGTTTTCATTCTGTACTTCTTTGTCATATCTTGTTAACTTCCTTGGCATACATGATCCAAGTTATCATCAGTTGTCAAGTCACCTGATGCCTTATTTTTAATGTCCTCCTGAAGTTGTAAAAGTAGATTTTCATGTGATACTTTACTGAATTGTGCTAATTCTATAAGACAAAAATTTATACATATAAGAAATAAAAATGTAATGTGTCATGTAATATGGGTAAAAAACACTTGTTTACTTTTTGACTCATGTGCATATACCTTGCAGTTCTTTACACCAAGTGGATGAATGCAAATACTGCTTTTCACACAGCAGACTACTCATTATGCTAAAGTATGTATATTTACTAAAAAGTATGGCATGGGTGGCTGCCACCCAAGTAAAGGATGGTACCTGTTACCTGATGTTTCTTTCCCTTTTAGTACCAGGGATTGAACCTGGGGCTTTGACACTAACTACATTCCAAGTATTTTATTGCTTTTATTTTTCAGATAATAGTGTTGCCAAGTTGCTTAGTTTTCTAGGCAGGGTTTGAACTTGCAATCCTCCTGCTTTAGTCTCCCAGAGACATACACTACTATGCCTGGCTGTTTTCTACTATTAAACAACTTTATTCATGTATAATATTATATAAATTAAACTACATATGTTTAGCATATACAATTCAATAACTGATAGATATATGCCATAAGCAAGATACTGAACATGCTATATCCATAACACTTTTCTGTATATCTGAGGACATTAATGTGAATTTTAATTTAGTCTTAATTTTATATATATTTTATATATAGTGAATATTAATTTATGTTCTCATAATTCTCATTTTCAGTATAGTTAATATTATATTTATTGTATCTTAAAATATAAGAACCAGTTATTCTTTCTAGGCTTTAAGTTACGATTATTATATATTGCTTCTATATACAATGTACACCACCTAATGCAGTATAATAATTTGTGCCTTATATAAACATGTACTTTTCAGAAAATTAAGTTTCAAATTTTGATGAGGTCCAGTTTTTCCTCTTTATTCTGCTTTGATTTACTTATTTATTATTTGGTTAGTTACTTGTAATGCTGAGTATCAAACCCAGGACTTTACACTGAAATTCATTCTATCTTGGTGAGAGCTGTAAGGATGCTTTACCTAGCTTTAGATCCTAGAAATTTTCTACTATCTTTCCTAAAGGTTTTATACTTTTGAAGTTTTTGTTTCAGTATGTCTTTTTTTTTTCGGAACCAGGGATTGAACTCAGACCCTTGCGCTTGCCAGGAAAGTGCTTATTCTACTGAGCCATCTCCCCGACTCCTGTATATGGTTTTAAGATCTAAAATGAGAAGTTTTTTTTAGATTTTCTTGCCTGTAAGATTCCACTTTCTCTAGCAGCGTTTGTTAAAAAGACCATCTTTTCCTCAGTTGTTTTTACACTTTTATAAAAATGTCGGTTGGTATATTTGTATAGGTCTTTCTTCTGTCTTCTGTATTTTCTTTTTTTTTGTCTTCTATATTTTCTTTAGTTAATTTATGTGTTTATCCCTTTGTTAATTACACACTCTTTTGATTACTGTAGCTTTAAGACAGTTTTAATACTGGATAGAGTGATTTTCCCACTTCATTCTTTTTCAGGATTGTTCTAAGCTCTTTTAAGACTTTTATCTTTACAGATAAAATTTAGAAAAAGCTTGTCTGTCTAAGAAAACCTTGCTGGTATTTTGATGGGACTTTCACTAGTCCTATATGTAAAATTGGAGAGAATTAATATCTTTACTATGTTGGATTTTTAAGTCTATCAATATTAGATATCTTCCATTTTTTATATTGTTTTTTGATTTTTTTATTAGTATTTTATTGTTTTCAGTACATAAATATTGAATATCTTGTGTTAGCTTTATACCCAAGTATTTAATTTTCCTGGCAAGTAAGGTATTTTAATGTCAATTTTGATATTTTGTTAGTCTGTGGAAATGTGATTAGTGTGTGTGTGTGCACATACATGTTGTTATGGTTTTTGTCTAGTTGTCCCCCCAAAGCCTCATGCAGTCATGGGGTGAGGACTTCTAGAGTTTGTGTTAACTCATGATCCACTGGGATTATGTGTGATCCAAGGCTGGGATTATGGGTTTTAGTACTGCTGGGATTACCCATAGGTGGGTAAATACTGGGAAGTACCCATAGGTGTGAGTACTTCCCCTACCCTGGGGCAGGTAATTTGCATTACAATGTAAGGTGGGAAGAGAAGCTAGCTGCTTGAGCTGCTGCTACCCCTCCCTTGCTCTCTTGCTCTTTGCTGCTGCCATGAAAGGTTGCTTTCTGCTCTGTGCTGCTCTGCCTTGGACCTAGATGAGTATGGACTGAAACCTCCAGTAACTGTGAGCTAAATAAACCTTTCCTTCCTTCATTTTGAGTGTCGGGTATTTGTCCCAGCAACGAGAGAAGAGTAACTAAGACACATGTGCATGCTGATCTTAAGTTCTGTGACCATACTAAACTTACTAGTTATAGGAGAGGGTCTTTTGTTTGTTGTTTTTTTTTTCTTTCTAAAAATGCTGTGACTTCTATTTTTTTATATTTTATATGGGACTTTTAAATGTAGACAATCATGTAATCTCTAGAGACAATTTTATGGCTTCTTTTTTTCCTTTTCCTTTTTCTTTCTCTGTTACTGAAGATTGAATCTAGCACCTTGTGCATTGTAAGAAAGTGTTCTTCTGGTGAAGTACATTGGTTTTCCTATAATTTTATTTTGAAACTAAGTCTTGTTGTCCATTTTGGCCTTAAACTTCAGTTCTCCTCAGCGACGCTCCTAAACTGCTGAGATTATCGATGTGGCTTTATTGGTTGTTTTCTAACTTGTATATTTCTTTTGTCATATTGTTTTGGTAAAAATGCCTACTACCTGGCACATGCCAATAATAATTGCATTCAGGAGTTCTGCCGTGGGTTGAAGGTCAGCCTGGGCTACATAATGAGATCCTGCCTCAAAAAAAAAGTACAGATTTACAAGGCATGCACCCCTAATTCAAACCCTCTGGACAACAAGTTCAAACCCAGCCAGGGCTACTGAGCAAGACCCCATCTCAAAAGAAAATAATAGAAGTAAAAAGGGCTGAAGTGCAGCTCATTAGTGGAGCAGAGGCTGCTTATAGACCTGAGGCCCTGGGTTCAGTTCCCAGCACTGTGAAAAGGCAAAGGCAGCCCATTTGTATTCGGTCACACTGGAAGGGTGAGACAGAAGGCTTGCAAGTTTGAGCTGAGCATGGGCAACTAGGACACTCAATAAACTCTGTACTGTCTAATCCAGGCAGTTTGAGAAGCTGAGGCAGGAGGACTGTTATTTTCAGGCTAACCTGGCATACATAGCAAGACCCTATCTGTAAAAATAAGAAAGAAAAAAATCAGTGCCACTTAATTTTCAGATGAAAATGTTTCTATTTCTTATTTCTTTATTAAATTTTCATTTTAATGAGAAAAAAGATAAAATAGCAGTGAAACAGTTTCAAAACAGGTTAGTAGGACAGTTGCAATAATTAATACATTGCATATTGTTGTCTTCTTAGCAGTTATTCAGAGGACAAGAGGTAGACATGGTATCTTATCTAAACAATATTAGTGCAAACCTTTCTTCTCATTTATTTCTTATTTCTTAGATGTATATTTTCATTTATTCAAATCTTTGTGATTTTATCCTCGGTATTTTAGCCTTAGATTTGCAACTCATTTTTCTGGGTACATTTTCTCTTAAATTATCAAAGGAATATGTTTTCATAGAGTGTGTTGAAAATTGGGAAATTAAGATTCTGTTTTTGTCTGGTGTGATATTTAGACTGTTACTCTGATCAAGGCCAGTTGCTCTTATACAGCTTGAAAATGTGTATTCCTTTGGAATGCAGTTGCAGGTAGAAACTGTGGCATTGGGGAGAGCTCTCCATAGCATCCTCCGCTGGTCTTGTACATAATCATCTGTGCCTGTGACAGTGAGGTGGATGTGTGCAGTGTCTTTGTGTTCAATATGCAAAGGAACACAAGATTGCAGGAGATCACAAACCGGCTGCAGGGCAGCTCACATTTCTGTGTCTGAATCTGTCCCTGAGGGATTCTTCCTAAGAGGCAAACACACAAGTCCCTTCAGTTACAAAACAGTGTAAGTTACTGTACTGTTCTACTTTGGTCAACTTGTTTGAAAGCACTGAAGAATACACCTGTACTTGATTTTGTTCTGTATAAATCGACTTGTCAGAAGTGCCCATGAAGGAGTTTTTAAAAAAATCTTTTACCAAACTGGGCATGGTGGTGCATGTCTACAATTCCAGCACTCTAGGAGGCCGAGGCAAGAAGACTGCAGGTTTGAGTCCAGTCCATGCAATTTAGCAATGTACCAAGACCCTGTCTCAAAAGAAAAAAGGGCTGAAACTGTACCTCAGTCTGACAACCTTGGGCTCAATTCCCAGTGCCAAGAAATCGAAATTTTTAAAAAATGTCTTCTACTCTGCACTGAATAAGAAATAGTAAAAATGAATCCTTTATTCTCAGTGTTAGAAGGAAATATGAAATTTTTCATCTGTTGGTATGATGTTAGTTATAAATTTTTCACAGATGATTCTTATTGAGGTAGTTTCTCTCTGTTCCTCACTCCTTTCATGTTTTTTTTCTTTTCTTCATCTTTTTTTTTGGGGGGGGGGAACCGGGGATTGAATTCAGGCTCTTGCACTTGGCAGGGAAGTGCTTAATCCACTGCGCCATCTCCCCAGCCCCTTCTTCATCTTTTATATTTTGCTATGCTTAAGGACTGAAATCAGGGCCATATGCGTAGTATTTGAATGTCCTACTGATAGGTGACAGCCTTCAGTCCTCAGTGAGAATTTTTATTGTGAATAGAGGTTGCCTTTTTCAGGTATCTTTATTCATTACTTTATATGACCATATGTTTTTAACCTGTTGACGTATTTGTAGGTTACATTGACTTTATTTTTTTTTACATTGACTTTACATATTAAAACATCCTTGCATTCTTAGAATGACTTCATTTGGTCTTGGTATATAACTTTATATGCATTGTTAGATTTACTGTACTAATATTTTGTTAAGGATTTTTTGTTTTCATTTTTATTGTTTATTTAGTCTTTTTGAGGTAGGGTTTCACTAAACAGTTCAGCCTGGGCTTGAACTCACTATGTAGCATAGTCTGGCCTTAAACTTAGAATAATCATACTGCCTCAGCCTCCCGTGAGTGTTGAGATTATAGGCATGCATCACTGTTGAGGATATTTTGAATTTTAAGTTCATATGAGGTATTAGTCTGTACTTCATTTCTCTTACATACTTGATACTTTTTCAGAGGTTCTGTCAATTACTGAGTAGGATGTTAACATTTTATGTGGAAGTTTAGATTTTTTGAGGCAGGGTCTTACTGTGTAAGTCAGGCTGAACTTGAACTCACTGTGCAGTCCAGGTTGGCCTTGAATTCAAAGTTAGTGTCTTGTACCAGCCTGCACAGTGCTGGGATTTTAGGTATGGTCTACCACAACTGGTTATGCAATTAAGATTTATGTATTTTTCCCATTCAGTTTTTAAAATTAATTTTATTGAGAAACAGCAGTGAGAAAGTTTCAAAACTGATTAGTAGGACAGTTTCAATAATTAAAACATATTGTTGTCTTTGTAGTGGTTATTCATAGTGCAAGGTGCAGACATGGTATCCTGTCCAAACACCATTATTACAAATCTTTCTTCTCATTGAATTAAGACAAAGTAGCTGTATATCTATCCTGTTTTGTATATACAGATACAAAATAGTCCTTCATTTGTACCCTATTTTTTTGTTTAGTTTTGTCAGAGATGGGTATTCCATTGCCATTAAAATATTGTAGGTGCATGAATTCAACAAAATAATCGAATATAGTCCAGTAGTCCATAATAGTAGTGGGTTATCCATAGGACTGGCAAGGTCAGAAGTTGGTGACTTGAGCCTTTTCTATCTCAGCATATTAATAAGGCTTTACTTTTCATACCTCATTTTTATACTTTTCTCCTGATGGTTAAGACCAAGATAAATCAAGACCTATATAACAAGAAATGTGGCTTTTGCATTTGACAGGGTCAGTCCAATCCCCTCATAATTTACCCTGAAACCCTGTGCCGCAGTTTGAAGATCCTTTGTCACTGTCAGCCATGTGGATGGGTCAGGGCCATTGCTGGACCAGTTTGCTCTCTGTGAAAGCCTGAGAGAATGATTTCTCTCCATGTGACTCTCCTTAGGCTCACTCTATATCATCAATCACTTTCCTCTGTGGCCTCATAATCTCCTTGATCAGAAAATTTGGGACACAACTGAGTTACAGGATGTTACAATAAAGGTTTTCTTATGTCCTGAGTCCTCACTGACCTTGAAAGGCTAGGGTCAAAATGTTGGCTAACCTTGTAGCCCTTCTTTTTCTCTGATTTTTTGGTCTGCAGACTTCAGTTGTTAACCCTGCAGAAGAGAAGCTTAATTATATTATTACCCTAAAACATAGGCTGTTGAGCTTAACGTAAGTATCTGTCTGAATATTAAATGCCTTAGACATAACATGGAACAGGTATTTTTTTTTAGCATTAACTGCTCCTTTCTTTTTTATTTTATTTTATTAAGAAACAAATATCAATGAGACAGTTTCAAAACTGATTAATAGGACATTTTCAATAATTTTTTTTTATATTGTAGCTCACAAATTTTTTTTCTTTTCAAAGTTTTATTGATAAACATATAGCAATGAGACAGTTTCAAATCAAATTGAAAGTACAGTTTCAACAAATAATACACTGCATATATTCTTCTTAGTGGTTAATTGCTGTACAAGATGCAGACTTGTGATCCTACTTACAAACACCATTAGAAAAAATCATTCTATTCATTAAGAGAATGCAACTATAGATCTATCCCAACCACTTTGAATACACAGATACAAAATGGACATTCACAGTTATACCCCAATTTTTTTTAAGTTCCGTTGTTGAATATTATAGGTGTGTAAAGTCAGCAAAATATTCTAAAAGAGTACAGAAGCCCATAATAGCATTGGGTCTTCTGTTTAACTGGCAATGTCAGAAATTATTGACCTGAGTCCCCCACAGCTCAACATAACATGGCTTTATTTCCTATATTTCATCTTCATACTTTTCTACTGGATGGTTAAGACCAAGGTAAAGCAGAACTTATGCAACAAGAGTTGTAGCTTTTTGGTTTGAGAAGGTCAGTGAAATGCCCTCAGGATTTATCCTGAGATCCTGGAACAGGTATTTTCCATCAAGTATTGATGTGTTAAACTTTAAATCCCTACAGAATATGAAGAAAAAAAAAGAAAAAAAATTAAAAAAGAAGAATAAACAATTACATATTTTTACATGGAAATTTAGAAATCTAACCATATACAGCATTGTAGCAGGACAGTCCTATGACTTTTTTTCTTGTCTCTTGTTTTCATTTATTACCGTTTTATTTAAACAAACATTTACTTGAGAGACAGTATAGCACTAATTGATTTGATATGAGCAGCAGTGCATATTTAGGACCCTATGCTTGTCAGGCAGGTGCTTATTCTATTGAGCTATTTCCCCAGCCCCCTGAGTGGTGTATATTTAGAAGACTAGAATGACAGGCATTCCACGTATGACCCTAATATTACACATTGCTATCTTCAATGCAGTTGCTTAGTTCACAGATATCAGCATATATAGTTACTCAGGGTGAGAATCCTACCAATTAACTGCTAGTTTCAAAAACCTGCTGAAGAATCTCAGGATCATTGCCTTAACCATCTTGCACATATAAATGTATGATTTTGTCCCCCTTGTCATGTTTTCTAGCTTTTCTACTTGCCCTATTTTCATTGTTTAATCATTAAGTTCTTGCTTTCCTTTTAATTGTGTTATACCATTCTATTTTTATTTCTTCTTCTGAATTCTTACACGTGAGAGACTATATGATATTTATACATAATGGGTCTGATTTATTTCACTTATATTTTCAAGTGGCATCCACTTAAATATAAAGACTTTGAGTTTATCACTCTTTATAGCTGAGTAATACTCCATTGTATAAAAACACCACATGTTTTTCATCCATTCTTCAGGTGACAGGCATCTTGATTGTTTCCAAGATTTGGCTATCACAAATCATGCTGCTTTAAACATAGATACACATATATCACTATGATATGACGTTTTCAGTTCCTCTGTGAAAAATTCCCAGTAGGGGGATAGCTGGTTTGAATGGGATTTCCAGCCCTAGTTTTTTAAGGAATCTCTTCATTGATTTCCATAATGGTTGCACCAGTCTACATTCTCACCAGCAGTGGAGAAGGGTTTCTTTTTCCCCACAGCCTCTCTAACATTTGTTGTTGGGTGATTTCTTTATGATAACCATTCTTTCTGGAGTGAGATGGTATCTCACCGTTGTTTTAATTTGCATTTCACAGATGCCTAGTGATGTGGAGCATTTTTTCATATATTTATTTTCTTCTATAATTTCATCCTCTGAGAAGTGTGTGTTCATCTCGGATGCCCATGTCTGAATTGGGTCTTTAAATATTGGGGCCCTAATGTTTTTTAGTTCTTTGTATATTCTAGAGAGCAATCCTTTTTCTCAGTGTTTATTAGTTTGGATTTTTTCCAAGTTTGTCCTTTGTCTTTTCACTTTGATGGTAATTTCTTTTGACATGCAAAAATGTCTCAATAAGAGGAGGTCCCAGATGTTAATTCCTTCCAGTATTACCCATGTGGTTTGATTTTTGTTGATGAACTCTTTGTCTACCATTTTGTCTTCAAGATTTCCTCCTACATTCTCTTCCAGGAGACTTAGTGTTTCTGTTTTAATGTTTAGATCTTTAATCCATTTTGACTTTACCTTATTGCATGGTGAAAGACCTGGGTCGTTTTAGTTTTCGGCATGTAGAGAGACAATTTTTCCAGTACCATTTGTTAAAGCAGCTATCTTTCTTCTAGTAAGCATGTTTGGCCCCTTTCTTGAATATAAGGCAGCTGAGTGTGTTTGTGGTGGCTTCTGCATCATCTAATCTATTCCATTGATCCTCCAGTCTGTTTTTTTGCCAATATCATGCTGATTTTTAAAA
>NW_004524890.1:958266-992830 GCF_000260255.1 Octodon degus | reverse complement strand
GAATTTGCACTCTGTGAAAGCCTGAGAAAAAGTTTTTTTCCCTCCATATAACTCTCCCCAGGAACACTATACATCATCGAACACATTCTTCTGTGGCTTCATAATCTTCTTGATAAGAAAATTTGGAGCACAACTGAGTTACATGTTGTTACAGTACAGGTTCTCCTATGCCCCGAGTCTTCCCTGACCTTGGAAGGCTAGGGCCAAAATGTTGACTGACCTTGCAGCCCTTCCTTTTCTCCAGTTTTGAACTGCTAACTTAGGTTGTTAACCCTCCAGGAGAGAAGCTAATTATTAACCTGCAATATATGCAGTTCAGTTTACCCTCTCTGTCTAAATATCAAACATTTTGGCATGTCATGGAACAGGTATTTTTCATCAAATATTGATATGTTGAACTTTAAGTCCTTACAGAATATGAAGGAAAAATAATTATATAAAAGTAGAAATAAGCATTTACATATTTTATAAAGAAATTTAGAAACCTAACCATATATGGAACTGTAAGTCCTTATACTAGGGAGACAGTATGATATTTATAGATATGGGACTGGTTTATTTCACTAGTAATTATATCTTCAAGTGGCATCCACTTAAATATGAAGGCTTCAAGTTTATCATTCTTTATAGCTGAGTAGTACTCCATTATATAAAAGTACCACATCTTTTTCAACCATTCCACATGTGATGGACATTTTGGTTGTTTCCAAAGATCTGGCTATCACAAATTGTGCTGCTATAAACATAGATATGCATATATCACTATGATATGATGTTTTCAGTTCCTCCGGGAAAATTCCCAGTAGAGGAATAGCTGGTTTAAATGGGATTTCCAATCGTAGTTTTCTAAGGAGTCTCCACACTGATTTCCATAACCTTTGCACCAGTCTACACTCCCACCGACAGTGGAGAAGGGTTCCCTTTTCCCCACAGTCTCTCCAACATTTGTTGTTGGTTTATTTCTTTATGATAGCTAATCTTTCTATGGTGAGATGGTATCTCAGTGTTGTTTTAATTTGCATTTCACAGATGGTTAGTGATGAGGAGCATTTTTTCATATATCTTTTCGCTTCTTTAATTTCGTCCTCTGAGAAGTGTGTGTTTATCTCAGATGCCTATTTCTGGACTGGATCTTTAAATTTAGGGGCCCTAATGTTCTTTAGTTCTTTATAAATTCTAGAGAGCAGACCTTTTTCTGACTGCTTATTAAGATTTTTTTGAAGCTTATGGGTTGTCTTTTCACTTTGTTGATAATTTCTTTTGATGTGCAAAAACTTCTCAATAAGAGGTGGTCCCAGTTGTTAATTCTTTCAAGTATTTCCCGTGCAATTTAATTTCTGTTCAGGAACTCTTTGCCTACCCCTATGTCTTCAAGAGATCTTCCTACTTTCTCTTCTAGGAGATTTAGTGTTTCTGTTTTAATGTTCAGTTGTTTAATCTATTTTGACATTAGTTTAGTACATGGTGATAGACCTGGGTCAAGTTTTAGTCTTTGGCATGTAGAGAGCCAAATTTTCCAGCACCATTTGTTAAAGAGACTATCTTTCTTCCAGCGAGTATGTCTGGCCCCTTTGTCAAAGATAAGGTGGCTGAGTGTGTTATGGGCTTCAGTGTCTTCTAATCTATTCCATTGATCCTCAGGTCTATTTTGATGCCAATACCATGCTGATTTTATCACAGAAGCCTTGTAGTACCATTTCAAGTCAGGAATTGTAATGCCTCCTGCCTTGTCTTTGTTGCCCAAGAGTGCCTTTGATGTTCTAGGTTTTTCTTGGTTCCAATTAAATTTTAGGAATGATTTCTCCAGGTGTGTGAGGTATGTTGGTGACATTTTGAAAGGGATTGCATTCATTCTGTACAATTTTGGGAGTATAGACACCTTCATAATATTGGTTCTTCCTATCCAGGAGCAGGGAATATCTTTCCATTTTATTAGATCCTCTACAATCTCTTTTTTCACAGTAGTGTAATTTTCCTTGAGTAGATCTTTGACTTCTTTAGTTAGATTAAGCCCTAGGTATTTCGTTTTCCGCGGTGCTATGGTAAAAGGTATTGTTGCTCTAATTTCCCTCTCAGTGTGTGTGTTATCTGTGCAGAGGAATGCTATTGAGTTTTCGTTATTGACTGTGTATCCTGCTATACTACTGAATTTGTGTAGTAATTGTAGTAGCTTCTTGGTGGAGTTTTTTGGATCTTCCAAGTAAAGTATCATGTCATCTGCAAATAATGATAGTTTAACTTCTTTGCTGTTCTTATTCCTTAAGTTTCTCTCTCTTGTCTAATAGCTTTAGCTAATGATTCCAGAACTGTATTGAATAGGAGTGGTGATAGAGGACATCCTTTTCTTGTACCAGATCTGAGAGTAAAAGGCTTCAATTTTTTCGCTTTAATAATTATGTTTGTTGTTGGGTTGTCATATGTGGCTTTTATCAGACTGAGGTGGAGGCCATCTATTCCAATTTTCTGGAGGACTTTGAACATGAATGAGTGTTGAACTTTGTCAAATGCCTTTTCCTAATCAGTTGAGATGCTCATGTGGTTTTTAGATATGTTTCTATTGGTATAGTTTATTACATTTATAAATTTTTGAATATTGAACCATCCTTGCATCCCTGGGATGAATCCTACGTGGACGTGGTGTACAATCCTCTTGATGATTTCCTGCATTTTATTTGCTAACATTTTATTGAAGAGTTTCATATCTATGTTCATGAGGGAGATTGGCCTTTAGTTCTCTTTCTTAGTTGCATCTTTCCCTGGTTTTGTTATCAGTATAATACTTGCCTCCAGGAATGATGTTGGAAGGACTGCTTTGTTTTCAGTTGCATTGAAGACTTTGAGGATTATTCGGATTATATCTTTTGTGAATTTCTTATAGAATTCAGCTGTGAATCGATCAGGACTTGAACTTTTCTTTGTCGGTAGGTTTTTCATTACATTTCGTATTTCATTGGCTGTTATTAGGTTATTGAGAGTGTTTATATCTTCTTGATTCAGTTTTGGTAATTTGTACCTTTCTAGAAATCTGTCCGTTTCTTCTGTTTTCTATTGTGTGAGAGTAAGCATTCTCAAAGTAGCTATTGATAATCATGTGAATTTCCACAGTGTCTGTGGTAATTGCACCTTTTTATTCCTTATTGCTTGTATTTGAATTTTTTCTTTCCTCTTTTTGATGAGGTTAGCTAGGCGCTTATCAGTTTTATTTAATCTTTCAAAGAACCAGCTTTTGATTCAATAATTTCTTGAATTGTTTTTTTTTTTGGTCTCGATTGAATTATTTTCTGCTTTAATGTTTATGATTTCTTACCATCATTGGGCTTTGGGTTTGGTTTGCTCTTCCTTTTCTAGATGTTGGAGGTGCAGCATTAGATTATTTGTTCCCATTCTGTTTTCCTAATGTGTGAGTTCACGGCTGTAAATTTTGCTCTGAGAACTGCTTTCATCGCTTCCCATAAATTCCGATATGTTGTGGTTGAATTTTCATTGAATTGTAGATATTGTTGAATTTCTTGTTTAATTTCATCTGTGACCCATTGGTTGCTGAGTAGGGTGTTGTTTCATTTCCATGTAGTTAAGGAGTTTTTCTAGTTTCTTTGTCATTTATTTCCAATTTCATTGTAGTGTGGTCAGATAATATCCATGGGATAGTTTGTTTTCTTGCATATACTTTAGCATGACCTATGGATTAGTATGTGTTCTGTTTTGGAAAATGGTCCATGTGTGACTGAGGAAAACGTGCATTCAGCTGTGGTTGTGTGGAACACTCTGTTTATGTCCACTAAGTCCATTTGTTCCAAGCTCTGGTTTAGTTATGCTATTTCTATGCTAATTTTTTGTCTGGTTGACCTATCTTTTTGGGATAAGGGGATGTTTTCGTCTCTTGTTAAGATTGTGGTATTGGATATAAAATTTTTCATGTCCTTTAAGATTTGTCTTGTGTAGTTGTGTGCTCCCATGTTTGATGCCTACATATTCTTGAGTGTTCCCTCTTGTTGAATTTTTCCCCTCACCAGTATGTAGTGGCCTTCCTTATTTCGCTTGATCATTCTTGGTTTGAAGTTGAGATTGTCTGAGGACAGGATTGCTACCCCTGCTTTTTCTGAGGTGCTAGAGTGTTTAGTATTGTTTTCCATCCTTTCACTTTCAACCTATGAATTTCTGTATGAGTTAAGTGTGTATCATGTATACAGCAAATTGTTGGATTTTGTTTCCTAGTCCACTGTGCCAGTGGTTTTTTTTTAATTGGTGTATTGAGTCCATTTACATTGATGGTTAGATTTGAGATGTATTGACTTATGATTGACGTGTTACTTACCTGCTGTTTACTCCTTCTTCTCTGTGTTTGTTTGCCGTATTTATTGGGTTCATTGCCTTCTCAGTCATGGAGTTCTAATCATTTTGGTCCCTCTCTAGAACATCTTTTATTAGTTTGTGTATATTTATTAGACTTTGTTGTCATGAAATTCTTCAGTTTTCTTTGTAATGGAAGCATTTCACTTCTCCACCAAACTTGAAAGAGAGTTTTACAGGGTATAGTAGTCTGGGCTGCTTTTTGTTTTCAGAGAGGATTTGAAGTACTCTGCTCCATGCTCTTGGTTTTATTTATTTATTTATTTATTTATTTATTTAATTTTTTGACTGTACCGGGGATTGAATTCAAACCCTTGCTCTTGCCAGGCAAGCGCTTATTCTACTGAGTCATCTTCCTAGCCCCTCCATCCTCTTCTTGACTTGGTGGTTTGTGAAGAGAATTCTGCCATTATTGTGATGGCTGTTCCTCTAAATGTGATCTGTTTCTTTTTTCTAACAGCTTTCAGTATATTGTTCTTGTGCTGGAGTTCTCGGACTTTGACTATTATATGTCTCAGAGTGTTTTTAATTGGGTTGATGTTATTTGAAGTTCTATATGCTTTGGTTCTGAAAATCAGATTGTTTTTTCGTATTTGGAAATTTTTCTGCTATTCTGCCCATATTCTTTTTATATCATTTTTATTGACACTTTTCTCATTGATCCCTATTAGTCTCATGTAGTTCATCTTTGCATAGTCTTACAGGTGATGAATTATTTTTTTCCTGCATCCTCGTTTTTAAGAGATATTTTCTTACCTTTTCCCTAGCTTCAACAGTGTATTAAAGATCTGAAACTCTTTCTTCACTTTCAAACGGTTTTGCAAGCTTCTGATTGAGATTTTAAATTCGTTTTTATCTCTTTGACTCTGTTGCGTGCCATCTATTTCTTTCCTATATTGCTCATTCAAGGATGCCATCTTTTTTTTTATGCTCCTGAAACCCCTTCAAGTGTGTTCCTCTTTATTCATTTTCAGAGTACAAACTTAAACTTGGATAGGCTAATTAACCCAACCCACCTCTGGCAGGTACATTCAACATGCTATATAAAGTATAACATTCAATTCATTATTTCTTTCTCAAGAGAGTTTTCTTCAGTCCATTAAGACCCAGCTTCCCTTACATGGGCTTTGGTGGAGGTCGTGGTGTAGCACCAGCAGGTCTAAATCGGGGGGGAGGAGTTCGGTCCTTACGGGCTTCACGAGATCGATTTCTGACCACTTTGCTGTGAATGGCACAACTCACACAATAATGCAGCTTCACATACAGCTTGGGAAGCACATAACCGTCGAAGACGGTTCGGAAATGTCCCTGATGGTGGCGGCCTCCACTATGTTCCGAATGACAAACTTTAATTAATAGACTTATCCTTGGGTATGCACCAGGTGCATTTTGTGAAGCGGATAGGCTGCACATGACCACAGCCCTTTTTGGCACGACCATTGTTCCTTCTTTTTTTCGTCATCTTGGAAAGGAGGACCCAAAAGAGTGCCATTGTTTTTCTAATCACCTCTATTTTTTATCACTGTTTTTGAGAAGCTGTTGTTAATTCTTTCATTATAGTTATCCTTTCTTTACTTCAGAAATTATTTCTGATCTGATTTCCATATATGTTTTGGTAGTTGATTCTTTACTTCAGATGCTGTTTAAATACAGAGATTTCTTTTTTTATTTCAGAAGTTATTCCTGATCTGAGTTTCTCTATGCCTTTCTACAGTTGTTTCTTTGCTTCAGATGCTATTAATTCAGGGATTTCAGCTTTGTGATTCCCAATTTCTTCTGTGCTAGTGTCCTGTGCACTTGTTCTGGGTGGGCTCTGCGCCTGAGATTGCATTTTGCTCCTTCTCTTTGTCATTTTGTATGGCACTGTCGTCTGACCTTTGTTGTAGCGCTTTGGTGCAGGTATAACTTTAGTGCCTAGTGAAATTCTTACTCAGGAGAGATTATATTATGAAGGCAGTTCTAGTTCTGTACAGTTAAGGAACATTAATACTGGGGAATGATATATAGCAGTTGGCGAAGTTTTGTAAGTAGTGGGTTTGTATTTTAGACAGTAAGAGCAGTCATTAGGTCTATATAGCTTTGCAGATATTAAATTGGGAATTTGTATTTAAGTTAGTTCTACTAATTTCTGTCTGATCACTTTCTCTTCATGTACCTGGTGTTTTCCAGGCAGTCTAGTTCACTCTGGTTACCTTTTTCCCCCTCTTTCCTTCAAGAGAGAAAGAGGGAGGATGCTCTTGTAGACCTGAGTCTAGCAAAGTGTCTCAGCTTACTGGGTACAGATCTATGAAGTTTGAATTCATGTAGTTGTGCCTGGCTTAGGTCTGCCTGCTGTGCTCAGCTTCTTCCTGCTGCAGCCCTTGGTGCTGAATCTGTTGTGCCCCTCTGGCAAGATGTTCTGTTCCTGGATTAGCTGGGTCGTTCTGGCCCCTGTCCTCTCTGCAGGGACTTCACCTGCAGAGTTTCACACCTGGCTTTTATGCCAGGCCTAGGCTGGTTCTGGACGGGTCCAGAGAGCAGGACAGAAGGACTCACTCACAAGTGGGCCTGACCTGGGTTCGGAGGGGTGCAGCAGGCGCAGGGAAGCATGAAAGCTGTCCCACACACTCACCAGGCCTGGGCTTTGGCTGTGTCTGGAGGGGTCCCCTTTAGTTCTGTTTTGAAGTTATCTTATTTATTTCACCACAAATGATATATTGGTCCTACATCATATTATTTATGTTCTCTTATATCTTTAGTAATTTGGGTTTCTGTGGTATCTAGTTTATCTGATATTATGTACCTGCTCATACCTTTTTAAAATGTCAGCATGATGAAACTTTCAATCTGTGTGTATTGTACATGGTATGAATTTCTTGCAGAAAATATGTGCCTGCATTTGATGTTTTATTCTGCCAATGTCTCTAAATTAGTATATTTAGATCATTGCATTTCAAGTAAAAATTGTTATGTTAGCCCTTAAGTCTACCACTTTAGGTTTTTTTTCCTTTTCCCCTTTGTTATCTTGACTGCCTATGTGGTACTTGAAAAAATAGCTAAGAGATTTTTAATATTTATATTGTTAAAAGTGTATGCTGGGGCTGGGGAGATGGCTCAGTAGAATAAGCGCTTGCCTGGCAAGTGCAAGGGCCTGAGTTCAATCCCCGGTTCTGGAAAAAAAACAAAAACAAAAACAAAAAACTCTAAAAGTGTATGCTGGGGCTGGAGAGATGGCTCAGTGGTCTAAAGCACCTACTTAGAACAAGCTTAGCAAAGCACAGTGGACTGCGTTTCGATCCCCCAGCACCACATGCCAGCCAGCCCCGCCCCCTGGTGGGCTGAGCTGGCCACACACACACACACACACACACACACTAAATAAATGTAAAAATTAATAAATAAATAATAAAAAATAAAAAAATTAAAAAAGTGTATGCTGTATAGTTCTGTAAGTGGTTGCTCTTAGATAATGATTATATAAATATGTTTATATAATCATGTATGTGTGAATATATAAAATCGTTTTTGAAATTCTAATTTGTTTATACTTATCATACATAATGATCAGATTCATCATACTGAATTTATTCCTATACCTAATATATCTTAGTTCTTTTTTCGCATTCCTTTCCCCTCCCTTGAACACTTCTCTTCCACATTTGTATAGGGTTTGTTTCCCTTTTTCCTTCTATCTCTCTTTTGTTTTCATTAGCAAAGTATTTCCTAGAGAAGCGATATTCTTTATTTGAAAGAACTGTCTTATTCTCAGGTTTATGAGACTGCAGTTATTACCAGTTTGTAGCTAGCATGTGTATACTTTTTTTTTCAGGGAGCATATATCCATTACTAAAACATTTTAGCAGTTATTTCACTCTCACTACACAAGTCCTGTGTGTCAATTTACAACCAGACTTTTTTTGTTTCTGTTTTTGAGTATAGATTTAAGTTGGCCATTAAGAATTGAACTCCATTTTGATTCATTTATAGAGCCTCTATTTATATTAGTAATGTGGCTGTTGTCTGAGAGAGTATGACTCTACATGTCAGACCTTTTTACTTCATCAGAAGGACCTGTTTATGAAGTATTGTTATTTTCTGAGCCTTTGTTTTATTTTTGTTTTTCTGTGAGTAGGGGCATTGTTTTTAGTCTTGCTTTAGCTTGGTTTTCCTACAACTAATTTACAAGAAAGAGGAATTTCAATGTAAAATACTGTAAGTAAAGCTATTTTTAGCATGTAAACAAATTTAAATTTAAAGCTGAAAATACCTTCTAATACCTTGCTCCAATAGCTCTCAAATCTTTCTTATTTAAATAGTTTGAGTCAGCATGTAACAGGTCTATCAGATGTTTCTAAATTCAGGTTTTCACAGAATCTTTAGCAAGTAAATAAAGTATCTATGAAAGGTATTTAACACATTTTGTTTGGGTTAAAGGGGTTTAGTTTTTAAAAGTGGAGGATGAGAAAAGCAACAGCTCCCTCTAATGGGAAAGGTGGAAGCATGTAGGGTGGTGAATTTAAGGCACGTGTTTTTTTGTTTTGTTTTGTTTTGTTTTGTTTTGTTTTGTTTTGTTTTGCGGAACCCGAGATTGAACTCAAGTCAGTGCTTGCCAGGCAAGCACTTACTCTACTGAGCCATCTCCCTGGCCCAATGTCTTTTTTTTTGACATTGTTTCATTGCTATTTTTTTCTCATTAAAATGAATAAAAAATTTTTAAAAAGACAAAAGAGGTTAATTAGTTTTTTTTCTTAACTAATACCTCAGTATTCAGGTTTAATGGCAGTGTTGGTACTTTCTGATAAACAAGTGGATTTTGGGTTGCAGTTTGGGTACTGTCCTATTTATTTTTGTACTTTAGGGAAGGGTCTACACGGTGTTCAGGGTCTCAGAGCTAGATCAAACTTGCAGTGATTCTCCTGTTTACAGCCCCCCAAGTGCTTGGATTACAGGCGTGCGCCACCATGCCCAGTCTCAATTGCTGTCTCAGCACTCCCCAGGGACAGGCCTGGCATCGCAGGCCCAGGAATCAAACCCTTGGCCCCTGTATCTGCTTGCAGGAGCTTTAATCCACTGAGCTATTTGGCTGGCCGTTGGGTACTGTCTTTAAAAGTTTTGCAGTCAGTACTCTGGAGATGTTATGAATGAAAATTTTCAACTAGTGACCTTGTGCTGTGTTATTTCCCTCGGCCCAAAACCATGTTCTCCTGCACAACAGCTCTGTTCATTTCCTAAGGAAAGTGGGACAGAAACGATGGCTCCTGCCTCCTCTTTAAGGGTCTTACCTGACAAGGCCTCTAAGTCAGTCCTCATCCTCAGAGATTCTTGTTCTCCTTCTTGCCTGAGTGTGCCGGCATGGAACTCAAGCCTTATGGGACTCAGTTGTATGGGATTGTTCCACAGTACCAGTACTTATCTGGCACTGGCTGTGCCAGGGCTGTCCAAGTCCCACTAATTATTACCACCCTTTATCTCTCTGCATTTTCCTGCTGATGTTGGTTGGTTGGTTGGTTTTTGAGACAGGGTCTCACTGTGTAAATTAGGTTAGTTCTGAATTCAATATGTAGTCCAGGCTAGTTTATGATCACTCACAGTGATCCTCCTGTATCATGTGTCCCAATTCCTGGGATTATAGGCATATGCCACCATGCCCAGTACCCTGCCCATCTTGGGAGAAAAGGAACAAAAAGAGTATTAGGAGAAAATTGGGGTCTCCTAGGGGAGAAAAAGGAAAAGGAACAAACTAAACCAGTCCTTGGTTTGAGTCCATAGACTTCAGGGTGGGAGAGAAACAAAACTTTGCCTAATGGCATTACTTCTTGGCTCCATTTATTACCTCCTGGCTGGCTTAGCCAAATCTGTTATTTGGTATTGTAGTAACAAGTCAGTCCTTTTACCACTGTCACTGTCTCACTGAATTGGGCAGAATGATCAACGAATGTGAAAATTTAACATTTATTTAGAGCAAAAGAAAGGCAGAAAAAGTTCTCATGATGAAAAAGTGATGTGAAGGAGGGAAAAAAGAGGACATGCTCTCCACGCAGGACAGGCCACTATAAGAACAAAAGAACACTGGCCGCATAGTCAGTAGCTGCCATCTTTTATGCTTTTCTGACATCAGATCCAGGTCATACAATTAAAACCCCCTACCTGATCTAGTCCCAGAAAATTGGTATCAGGTGCAGGGCTCACCTTGCTCCCATGCCAGAAGAACTGAAGACTGCTTTTCCTGATTGGTATCAGGTGTACCACTCAGAAGCTACTGCTCTATTCCTGAGTCTCCATTGTTAACAAATCTCTACAATCTCTTGCCCAGTATTTTCAACCACTTTGCAGTACCCTAATCCCCTTCCTCAATACCCTTGATAAGTTTTTGTAATGTTTGTTTTGGTGGTTATTAATTTTTTCAATTTCTTGAATAATTTATTTCCCAGTTCAGTTTTGAAGGAAAATTTTGTAGGATAAAAAAGTCAGGGTTGATATTTCTTATCTTTTTTTATTTTACTAAATTGTAAGAGTTTATTAGAATTATAGTATTTTGAATAATGTGAATATTATTTCAAATACTAAGATATCAGTAAAATCTTTTCATAATTTTATGGAAGTAACTTCATTTCCCTTTAACATTGATAAACTAAGCTTTCAGGGTACTTTGCATTAATACAAGAAAATTGGGGCTAATAACAATCATATGTTTTTTGTAGTTGATTTTTCTGAACTGAGCTTTCAATATGCTGTCAATGAAAGTAAATTTTCTCCGCCTGAACTCTGCATAGACAAATGACATTCTAAGAATAGGTATATTCTAGGATAACGTGGCTTTATACTACTCTAAATAACAATTTTTTTCTAGGCTAGTTAAGTCATTGTAACAGAGCTGCAAGATTGATATATAGGATGTGGGGTAATAGTAGATATGTTATACGCTTAAACACACACACACACACACACACACACACACACACGCAAAACTCCAGAAAGACCCATTACTTTAAATAGGGAAAGATTATAGAAAGACAGAAAATAAACAAAGCTGCATGACTAGAATCTCCCTAGACTGTGCCGCTCTCCATCTAGAAAAATGCAGGTAAATAAAATTCAGGTAGGGGGAGAAGTACCCATTCGGATCCCCCCTCCTGTCCCTCTCTCGGGACAGGAGCTTTCTTTCTCTCAATAAATATATTCTGCTCATTAAAAAAAATTCAGGTAAATAAAATACATTCTTACAGAATGATAAATATATTTTATGGTCATTGCAAAGAGATTTTATTGTTTCTGAACAATGCCATGAAGAGCCATTACAACAAGTCCATTATGGTATTTAGGGTGATGTGCGTGTTTCCCAAATCCTGGGGCACTTCATGTGGTATCGGGCTTGCTTGCATTTCTGTCTCATTCATAGTCCAAATTGTGCATGGTTAGGAAAACGAAGCAGGGCAGGATGGATTTTATTGCTTTGTAGGCCATTTCTGAAAAGCACAATATAAATTATTCAATCAAAATATAGTAATTCATTTTAAGGAAAGTTCTCATGTAAATGCTAAATTAAAAATTGGGAGAAGGGTAAGTTTTTATCTGCACTCATCTAAGAAATTTACAGTTTCAATTAAAAAACTCCACAGCTGCGGGATTCCATCATACTGTAGGCCCCCAGTGGTCTCTGGAAGCACTCCTTCCCTGGTCTCTGCTCAGGGGCTGCTCTAGCTTCCAGGACACCTTCCCGCTTCTGCCTGGTATGTCCAAGCCTTAACCTGCATTTGGCTTCTCTTGTATATATTTACTTTTCATGTAAGTCTTCCTGCCACCTACATTTGTCTTTCTAGGACTACTTTTATTCCTCCACACCACTGAGTTTATGCTTTTACTTTCTCCAAAGCTTTTATCTCCTGCTGATATTTCTTGTCTTTCGGGCTTGAAACATCACTCCATGCCCTCCTAGCCTTTAAGGTTTGTGGAGAGGAGTCTACTGTAAGACTAATGGATGTACCTTTATACGTGATTCATTGCAGTTCTCTTAACAGTTTTTAAGATTTTATCCCTGTGACAGACTTTTGGTACTTTGAGTGTAATGTGGTGTAGAGAGGGTCTCTTTTGGTTGTGGCTATACTGGATATGTTTCACTTATGTGTTTGTTTATTTCTTCCCCTCAATCTGGGAAGTTTTCTGCCTTTATTTCTTATGAACAAGTTTTTTATCCCATTTGTCTTGTACCTGATTTTCCACTTACTGCAGTTACTCTTATGTTAGTGTTCTTTGTATCATCTTGCAGTGTTGGATCCATTTTTCACGTTTTCTTGTTGCTTTTAAGGTGTCTGAATAGTTGATCTTTGAAGGCATCATTGTGTACTAGTCTAAAATTCTGTTCTTACATTGGTGATTTTGACTGCTCATACTTTTAGTATAACTTTTAATTTACTGGGTTTCTGATTGAAATCTTTTCAAGGACCCTGACTCTTTGCTAAACTGGTCTTTTGTGTTTTATGTCATTGTGCTCAGCTTATCTATTTTTTTATTATTGTCTTATGAAGGTAAGAGACAAAACTGATGGGAAATTGAAAATAAAAGAAAGAAAAGAGAAGAGCAAGGGGTATTCAGGCATGATGATGACCATAAGGTAAAGCCCAGTGGAGACAAGTTAGTGACCTAGCTAGACCCTGTCTCAAAACTAAAAGAGCTAGAGATGTAGCTCAGTGTGAAAGCACGTAAGTGCGGTCACTAGTACAAGAAGAAAAAAAGGGAGAAATTGAGAAAAAGAAGTTATTTAGGGACCAGAAGTAAGAGAAAAAAAAGTAAAGGTAGAAAAATTGAAAGGGACATAAAAAATAAAGAAAAAAAAGGATTTTTTTTTCTTTTGCTCTGAATGTCTTCAGGGCAGGTTTGGCTGGCTTGAGTTGTGGGGATCGAACCACAGCAGCCTGAGCCTGACTGCTTTGTTGAATTAGCCACTTAAAGAACTGAGCTACGGGGCAGGCCCCCAAGAAAAAAAAGAAGAAAAAGGTAAGAAGCAAGCAGGAAGGGACAAAGGAAAGTTCATGAAGCCTCAGTAAACCAGTAAAGTAGAAAAGAGAAAAGGAGAGAAGAAAAAGAGAAAAAAACTAAAATGAGACTAAATATAATGCACCTACTTACAGAAAAGTACAAATAAAATAGAGTTAGAAAATAAACTGTGATTTTGTTTTTTTATTTTTTTTTGTTTTTTATTCTTATTAACTATTTAAAATCAGTAATTATATAACATATTAAAAATTATAGACAAATATTGAAATGTGAAAGATAAGATGTAGACAGTGAATTCTAGAGAAATAATGCTGAAATGAATACATAGCATGAGATTAATAGTAGAGCATATGGTAAACAAATTATTTACAAACTTGAAAGAATATGACAAAAATTGTCTAAGATAATAATGAAGAAGAATTTACGGATCAATCATACAATAGTTCACTCTGTACCAAAATCAAAAAACTTATATTCATATTATTAGAATTCTAAAGTAGGAAGGGGTAGGCAATAAATAAATATTTATTCATTTTTTAGGCAATAAATATTTAAAGATTTAAAATTTCAGAATTTAATTGATAGTATAGCACCACATTTCCAAGAAAAATGAACCTTTTGCACAAGAAATTTGAATAAAATCATACCGATACACAAAAATGAAATTGTCCAAAACTAATTGTAAAGAAAAAATCATTAAAGCATATACATAAAAAATTAGCTATGTAATAACAAAATTAAATAGCATTTTATTCCACATTAGAAAAAAAAAAAGCAAGTGAGTAAGAAACTAATTAATTCAAAGAATTGAAAGAAAAAAGAAAAAGGTCTGACCTCATTGAATTTTATACTTAGCAAACATACCTTTGTAAACTAAAAGTAAAATATTTTCCAGTTATACAAACTTGAAATAGTCTAATAGCTCCAGACGTAGCATATAGAAAATAGCAAAGACCATAATCCAGAAGGTAAGAGAAGTTGCTATATGGTTCTGGACAAAGAAGAAAGAGCTCCCTAAATGGTAGTTGTGCAGGACTATGTAAACTATATCAGATGAACCCATTTAAAAGGTCATTGAAGATTTCTACAAAACAGTTATCAATCTTATATCAGGTTATGTACATATTTTTTCATATATATATGTGTGTGTGTAAAAGACAAGGAAGTGATATGAAGTAAATGAAAAATGGAAATATACTTTTTAAAGTTTCTAATACTAGGAGAAAATGTCATACTATGTCTTATAAGTAGATTGTAAGTCAAAGAAGTATAAATCTTAAAAATTAAGATTAAATAGTTTTCAGAAAATTAAATCTTATTAAAAATTAAATATTTCTGGGCTGGTGAGATGGCTCAGTGGTCTAAAGCACCTACTTAGAACAAGCTTAGCAAAGCACAGGGACCATGGTTCAATCCCCCAGCACCACATGCCAGACAGCCCTGCCCCCTGGTGGGCTGAGCTGGCCACACACACACACACACACACAAATAAAAAAATTAAAAAAATAAATATTTCAAAACAATATTCCCAAATTAAAATTAAATTGTGAACCTCGGTAGTGTCCCAAATTTTCTGATCAAGAAGATTATGAGGCCAAAGAGGAAAGTGATCGATGACGTAGAGTGTGCCTAAGGAGAGTCACATGGGGAGAAGACACTCAGGCTTTCACAGAGAGCACATTGGCCAAGCAATGGCCGTGACTCATCCACATGGCTGCACTGATAAAGGTTCTACGATCTGAGGTACGGGATCTCAAGATAAATCCTGAGGACATTTCACTGACCTTCTCAGACCAAAAACCTACAACTCTTGTTGCACAGGTCCTGCTTTACCTTGGTTTTAACCATCCAGTAGAAAAGTATGAAGACGAAATATAGGAAATAAAGCCATGTTATGTTGAGCTGTGGGGGACTCAGGTCAATAATTTCTGACATTGCCAGTTAAACAGAAGACCCAATGCTATTATGGGCTACTGGACTCTTTTAGAATATTTTGCTGAGTTTACACACCTATAATATTCAATAATGGATCTTAGAAAAAATGGGGTATACCGATGAATGTCCATTTTGTATTTGTGTATTCCAAGTGGTTAGGATAGATATATAGTTGCATTCTCTTAATGAATAGAATGATTTGTTCTAATGGTGTCTGTAAATAGGATCACAAGTCCACTTCTTGTACAGCAATTAACCACTAAGAAGAATATATGCAGTGTATTATTTGTTGAAACTGTACTTCCGATTGGATTTGAAACTGTCTCATTGCTGTTTATCAATAAAACTTTGAAAAAAAATTAAATTGTGAGTCCAACTAAGAGATCAGTTTTCTTTCAAACAGTTTTGCCAGCTTGTGATTGAGGTTTTAATTTCCTGTATATCACTTTGAATCTGCTTCATGCATTCTGTTTCTTTCCTATATTGCTCATTCAAGGATTCCATCATTATTCTATTCTCTATTTTTTATCAGTGTCTTCTTTAGAAGCACTTAGTATTTCTTTGATTATAGTTATCATTTCCTTTTTTATTTCTGAAATTATTTCTGATCTGATTTCCTCTGTACCTTTCTGCAGTTGTTTCTTTACTTCAGATGCTATTATTGCAGAGATTTCAGGTGTGTGGTTTTCAATTTCTTTTATGGTATTGTCTCCTGCATTTGTTCTGAGTGGGCTTGGGGCCTGAGTGCATTTTGCTCCTTCTCTTTGTCATTTTGTATAGCACTGTCTTCCGACCTTTGTTATCAAACAGAGTTATTATCTTAGCACCAGGTCTGGATCTACCAAGTTCAAAGTCATCCAGGTGGATGTAGCTTGGCTCTGGCTGCTGTGCTTCACTTCTTCCTGCTGCAACCCTTGGAAGTGAACCCGCTGTGCCACTCTGGCAAAATGTTTTTCTCCTGGATCAGTTGGGTGGGTCTTGCCTCTAGCCTCTCTGCAGGGATTTTTCTGGGAGGATTTCACACCAGGCCTGTCTAATGGAGGAAGTTCCACTCACACGCCAGGCCTGGGCTCTGGGTCGAATCAGGATCCAGGGCCCAGGTAGTCCCACTCATGAGGTGCCTGGCCTCTGGGTCGAATGAGGATCTGGCGGGCCCCGGGCAGTCTCACTCACACGTGGGGCCTGGGTTGTCTCTGATTTTGAATGCATGGTTTTCTTCTAGCAGCTATAATTTTGGGGCAGTGTTGAATTCAAGATAATGCCCCTGCTAACTCTAGTTTTAGTACCTAAAAAAGGTAATAAAGCTCAGATTTGCACTGGATTCCAGCACCAGTAGGTCGTAGGATTAGGGCAAGTGTGACACTGCTTGTAATTTCAGTTTCCTTGTTTGTTTTTGGTCTTACTGTATTTTTTTGGTTGAATTGTTTTTTAGAGGAGGCTTATTTTTTATTTTTTGGTGCCGAGGACTGAACCCAGGGCTTCCAGCTTGCTAGGCAAGCATTCACCGCGAGCCAAATCCCCAGCCCCTGTAATTTCAAATCAAGAGTAGTTCAGGCTGAGTCTAGCTTCTGCCCATGGGGTTGGGGCCTGTATTCTTTAACTTAAACCCAAAAGGAGTTTCATTTCAGCCTGACTATAGCTGTTTACTGTGGCTTGTGTCTTACCCAGTTACTTTGGGATCCTAACAGTGGAAACCCAGAATTGAAGCTGTCCTACAGGTTCTCTGTGTCCTGGGTTCAGTCAGCCCTTCTCTGTAATGGGGTCTGACAAAGCACTCCCTAGGGATCATGGCAGGCACTGTTCCCTGTTGAAAAATTCACATGAAATCTCACATTCTACATGTAGCTCACACACTTCCTGATCTGTTTCCCTGCCCTGTTTCTCTATGAAGTCTCTAGAGTTCTCAGCTTTCACTTTGTACTTCTAGATTTGGTCTCCTTTTCCCATAAGCCATGAGCTTGGAATTGGGGAAAAAGTACAGATTGTCTTTTCCCTTCTCCCATTGTGTTCTGTCTTTTCAGCTTCTCTATAGGTTTAAATTTTCGGGTCAGATCCTTCCTGATTCCAAGTGTTATGGCATGTATCTAGATGTCCCCCACAAAGCCTCATCCCTTCATAGGTGGGAAGTGTTAAGGGTGTCTGGACAAGAATGTCATACTAGGATTAAGGGGTGGATAATGGAAGCCCCGACCTTGGGTATGGGTGGCACAAATCAGTAGGTTTATATAAAGGGACAGAAGGCTGGCCTCCTTGCTTTTGTGCTGTGCTCCACTGTCTCCTGCCTGCTTTGCCATTATCTATTTCTTCTCTGTTACCCCTCCGCATGCCACCTTACCTTAGTGCTAACTATGGGCTGAAATCTCTACAAATTATGAGCTGAAATAAGCCTTTCTTCCTTTAGCTTTGGGTGTCAGGTATTTTGTCTCAGCAATGACAAAAACAACCAAGACATCAGAGATCTCCTTTTCTCTTTTTTTCTTCCCCAAATTGTTATTTTCCAATGTGTAGATTCTGAATCTTGGAGAGGCTACACTGTTATTCCTTACTACTCGGCCATTTTTGTGAAAGTTATATAAAATGTTATCACTGTTTACCTATATTTATATTTTATTACTTAAGTGAAGCATTAAGACTCGATTTCCATTTAGGTCCCATTACCACTTACATTTTTTCAATATAATTGTTTCAAATATTCTATATATGTTGTACAGCATGTCTTAGTTACTTCCTGTTTCCTTGAACAGTATACCTATCACCCACAACTTACATAAGAAAGAAAGGTTTATTTTATTTCAGTTTGTAGTTTTCACTCTGTAGTTGGTTGGTTCCAAGACAGGATGGCATGACAGAGGGACATGGCAAAGGAGAAACAGTCTGTGGTGGATTAACTAATGGTCAGTTTTAACACCAGCTGACTCAGCATGGTGCTGGGTGTGGAAGACCCACCTTAAGTTTGTTGCCAACAGCATAAAAATAGAACCGGAGGGGAAGATGGTGTGCTCTTGAAGCTTGTTATGCTGGCTTTCCTGATATGAACTCAGCTCTTTTCATCTTTGGAGAGGCTTGGGTCCTCACTGTCTCTGAGGATGGTGGCAATTCTTTGCAGGGAGAGCTCTGTTCCTTAACTCTAGTGTTGCTTTATGTCTCCTGTGCAGATCTCTTAGCCTGTGGAGGCTTCATCCCACTGGCACAGTCTTTCTGGCTTCTACCACTGACTGGGCCTTCCCAGTGCAGATCCTTGATATGGATATATATAAGACATTGCTGTGGGATCCAGGTCCTGAGCTAGATTCTTAGAGTCTCTAGTGTGTGAACAGATCTCCTGCACTCTTGCATTTGACTCTGTGGGTGAATATTATAAAATTATGTGTTCTATGTTAAATATTTTCTCTTATAAACTCTGACTATAACACAGTCCATAGCAGAATATCACTATAAGAGAAAACAGCAGGAGAAAAAGCAATTTAGACCAAGCACTGTCTTAATGCTAAGCAGTTTCTTTAGGGCAAAGGGGAAGGACATGGCTAGACACAATATTCTTTACTAATCTCAACTTGTCTTAACCATTTGATTCTCATATGGCCTCCATGCTTTTGTCCCATAGTTTGCCAATTCATTCCTTATAGAGCCTGTGCCCTCTTGTCACACAGTTTAATCATTCAGTTGAATCATTACTCCTGGCCGGGTTCCTGTATATTGCATATCTTTATTTTACTTGTTTACTCATTGCCTCCTTCAAATGCCTTGCCCTTCCTTGTTGCCTTGAAATACTCCTCTATTGGAAGAGATCCATTGCCTTGTGCCCTTCTGTGCATCCTTTATCATTCTCTTGTTTCTTACTTTGCTTCACTAAAATGAGCAGTATTATACAGTATTTAAGCTTGTGTGTGGTTTATTTCACTCTATATTAGATTTTTTATTTTATAGAAAATAATAGATAAGACATTAGAAAAGATGCACAAATTTTTTAAAAAAGTATTCAACAGTGGTTGTTATATTGCATTGTTGTCTTCAATGTAGTTGCTCAGATTTCCAGACAGAAGCATGTAAAAATGGTCAAAGTAAGACTTTTAAGCATTAACTACTACCTTAAAAAAACTCACAGAAATTAGTAGTGCAATCATGTTAGCCATCTTATGTATATTACATACATACATACATACATGATTTTCCCTTCCTTTTTAAAAATTTATTTTAAAAAGAATAGAAAAATAATAGATAAAACATTAGAAATGATATACAGTTTTAAGAAAAGACAATGATAAAAGAAGATAACAGTGATTCTAGACTGGATGTGGTGGTGTACGCCTGTAATCCCAGCACTTGGGAGGCTGAAAACAGGAGAATCACTACAAGTTCGATCTACATAGTGAGACCCTGTACTGAATACATTAAAAAAAAAGATAACAGTGGTTGAATGTGCAACAGTATCACACATTGTTGTCTTTATTGTAGGTCCTCAGATTACAGAGATAAGCATGTAAAATTGATCTAAGTAAAAATTTTAAGCACTAATTCCTATCTTTAAAAAAAGTAGAAATTAGCTGTACAGACACTGGGCATTGTGGCATGTGCCTGTAATCCCAGTGCTTGGGAGGCTCTAAACAGGAGGATCACTATGAGTCTGATTTACATAGTGAGACCCTATAGACCCTGTACTAAATACATTAAAAAAATAAATGAATTAGTTATACAATTATCTCAGCTATCCTGGGTATATACACATATGTTTTTTCCCCTTTTTTTCCTTTCTTTTCTCCTTTTTCTCATCCCAATTTTTTATTCCCTTTGCTCAGTTTCTTTCTCCTTTACTATATCTATTGTACCTTTTAGACTTTATACACACTTTTCAGGTTCTTAAAGTAGGGAGAAAATACATGTTTACATATCATTTATTTCATTTATGAGTATATAGTCTCTAGTTGCATCCATTTATCTATAAAAGCCTCAAGTTTTTAATCTTTCTTTATAGCTGAGTAATACTCCATTGTATAAAAATACCACATCTTTTTTATCCATTCTTCAGTTGATGAGCATTTGAGTTGTTTCCAAGATTTAGCAATGACACATTGTGCTGCTGTAAATGTTGGTGCACATATATCACTATGGTATGGTATTTTTAGTTCTTTGGAAAAAAAATACCTAGGAGGGCAAGAGCTGGCTTGAATGAGACCTCCAATCCTAGCTTTTTCAGGAATCTCTACACTGATATCTGTAGTGGTTGTACCAGTCTACACTCCCAGCAACAGTGGAGAAGAATGTCTTTATTCCCCACAGCCTTTGTTATTAGTTGATTTTTTTAGTGAGAGCCACTTTTTCTAGAATGAGATGGTATCTCAGTGTTGTTTTAATTTTCTCGAATCACCAGTGCTGTTGTACATTCATTTTTTAATGTATTTATTTGCCATTTGTATTTCTTCCTCTGAGGACTATGTATTCATCTCAGATGCCCATTTCTGGATTGGGTCTTTGAATTTTGGGAGCCTGATTTTTCTTTAAGTTCTTTTTTATATTCCTGATAGAAATTCTTTGTCTGAATAACTGTGGTGGGTTTTTTTTTTCATTTTGTTGGTGATTTCTTTTGATATGCAAAAACTTTTCAAAAGATAAGATCCCAGCTGTTAATTTTTTGAAGTATTTCATGCCAGTTTGGTTTTTGTTTATGAACTCTCTGCCTACACTTATGTTTTCAAGATTTCTGCCTAATGTTTAGATCTTTAATCCATTTTGACTTTATTATAGTGCATGGTGATAGATCTGCATCTAGTTTTAGTTTTCAGCATGTAGAAAGCCACTCTTTCCAATATTATTTGTTAAAGAGGCTACCTGTCTTCCAGGGAACATGTTTGGCCCCTAAAGAGGCCAAAGGAGGCTGAGTGTGTTCGGATCTTATAATCTGTTCAATTAATCCTCAGGTCTGGTTATTTTTTTTTAATACCATGCTACTTGTATCACACTGGCTTTGTAGTAGTATAATTTATTTTTTTCAATTAATTTTATTGAGAAACAAATAGCAGTGAGACAGTTTCAAAACAGGTTAGTAGGACATGTAGTGGTATAATTTCATGTCAGTGATTGTGATGCCTCCTGCCTTGCCTTTGTTGGCCAGAATTGCCTTTGCTATTTTAGGTCTTTTCAGGTTCCAAATGAATTTTAGGAATGTTTTTTCCAAATCCGTAAGGTATGCTGATGGTATTTTGATAGGGATTGCATTTGTTCTGGGTGGACTCAGGGCCTGAGACTGCATTTTGTTCCTTCTCTTTGTCATTTTTATACCTCTGTCTTCTGACCTTTGGTGTAGAGCTTAGATAGAGTTATTACCTTAGCACAGGTCTAGATCTAGAAAGTTCAGACCCCTCCAGGTGGATGTGGCTTGGGTCTGGCTGCTGTGCTCCACTTCCCTTGGAAGTGAACCTTCTGTGCCACTCCGGCAAGATGTTTTTCTCCTGGATCAGGTGGGTGGGTCTTGCCTCTAACCTCTTTGCATGGAGTTCTGCTGAAGGGTTCCACACTGGGCCTGGGCTCTGGGTTGAATCAGGATCCGGTGGGCCCCCTGTGGACTCACTCACATGCCAGGCCTGGGCTCTGGGTCGAATGAGGATCCGCATATGGTATTTTGATAGGGATTGCATTAAATCTGTATAACTGTTTTGGGAGTAAAACCATTTTCACAAAGTTGGTTCTTCCTATCCAGCAGCAAGGAATATCTTTCCATTTTCTGAATTCTTCTTCGATCTCTTTTTCCAAAGTATTGTAAATTTCATCTTACAGATCTTTTACTTTGTTAAATTAATTCCTAAGTAGTTTATTTTTTTGATGCTATTGTGAAAGGTGTTATTTTTCTTAATTACTCTTTCAGTGACTTTGATGTTATGTAGAGGAATGCTGTTGATTTTGGAGTGTTTACTTTGTATCCTGCTGTGCTACTGAATTTGTTTATTAATTCTGTGAGTCTCTTTGTGGAATTTTTTGGCTCTTCCACGTAGAGTATCGTCATCTGCAAATAATGATAATTTCACTTCTTCCTTTCCAATTCTTTGTTGTCTAATGGCTCTGGCTAATGTTTCCAGAACTATATAAATAAGAGTGGTGATAGTGAACATTCTTGTCTTGTACCTGGTTTTAGAGTAAAAACTTTCAGTTTTTCTCCATTTATAATAATGATATATATATCAGATTGAGGTAAAGGCCATATTTTCCAATTTTCCACATAGTTTTTATCATGAATGAGTGTTGGACTTTGTCAAAAGCTTTTTCAGAGTCTATTGAGATGATTATGTGGTTTTTGTTTTGGGCTCTTTTGTATTACTAGATTTGCATATGTTGAACCATTCCTCCATCCCTGAGATGAATGCTACCTGGTAATGGTGTATAATCTTCCTTATGGTTTACTGCATTCTATTTTCTACTATTTTATTGAGTATTTTTACATCTGTGTTCATTTTAGGGATATGGGCCTGTAGTTCTCAGTTTTCATTGGGTCTTTCTCTCATTTTGGTATCAGTGTAATACTTGACTGCAGAAATGAGTTAGGAAGGATTATTTCCTTTTCAGTTTCATTGAAGATTTGATAAGTATTGGGATTTAATCTTTTCTAAATTTCTTGTAGAATTCAGCTGTGAATCCATCAAGCCCTAGGCTTTCTTTTGTTGGTAGGCTTTTTTTTTTTTTTTTTACATTTTCAGTGTTACTAGGTTATTCACAATTTTAATATCTTGATTCAGTTTTGGTAATTCATACATATTTAAGAATCTGTGTATTTCTTCTGTGTTTTCCATCCTATGAGAGTAAAAATTTTCGAAGTAGGTATTGCTCTTCTGAGTTTCCACGGGATCTGCCATAATTACCCACTTTTAATTCCTTATTGGTTGCATTTGAGCTTTTCTTTCCTTTATTGATGAGGTAGGCTAAGGGTTAATCAATTTTGCTTCATCTTTCAAAGAAGCAACTTTTTGATTCAGTAATTCTTTGTATTGTTTTCTTTGTCTCAGTTGCATTAATTTCTGTTCTGTTCTTTATAATTGCCTCCTTTCTTTGGGCTTTGGGCCAGTTTGCTCTTCTTTCTAGAAGTTTGAGGTACAACATTAGCTTATTTATTTGTTCTCACTCTGTTTTCCTTATGTGAGAGTTCACCACTATTAATTTCTCTTTCCCTCTGAGAACTGCTTTCATTGCACCCCAAATATTCCTGTAAGTTGCGTTTGAATTTTCATTGAATTGCAGATATTGTTTAGTTTCTTTTTGAATTTCAGCTATTATCTCTTGGTTGTTCAGGAGGGTGTTATTTAATTTCCATGTGTTTATGTTTTTTTTGTAGTTTCTTTTGTCAATTTCTCATTTCAAAAGGTGATACAAAGGAAGGACCATTTTGTATCTGTATATGCAGAATAGTTAGGATAGATATATAGCTACATTCGCTTAATTCAATGAGAAGAAAGAGGTGTACTAATAGTGTTTGGACAGGATATCCTGTCTGCATCTTGTACTATGGATAACCACTAAGAAGATAACAATGTACAATGTATTAATTATTGAAACTGCCCTATTAATCAGTTTTGAAACTGTCTTATTGCTATTTGTTTCTCAATAAAATAAAATAAAACAAAATTTCCCATTTCATTGTATTATGTTCAGAAAATATGCATGCAGATTATCTCAGCTCCATGCATGCGCTATCATCATATCATATGCATGGGATTATTTCAGTTCCTTGCATTTACTTAAGCATGCTGTATGTGCTAGTATATCATCTATTTTGGAGAACATCCCATGAGCAGCTGAGAAGAATTTGTATTCTCGCTTTGCTGGGTGGAACACCCTGTAAATGTTTACTAAACCCATTTATTGAAAGGTTTGGCTCCATTCTGCTACCTCTTTGCTAATGGTTTTATAGTTGATTTGTCTGATAAATAGCATGTCAGGGTCCCTCATTAAGAGTGTTCTTGGTTATTTGATTTTTCTTGTCCTTTAAAATTTGTCTTATGTAGTTGGGTGCTCTTATATTTGCTGCATACATATTTATGATTATTATCTATTCCTCTTGAAGTTTTCCCCTACCAAGTATGAAATGACCTTTATCTTGTTTCATCATTCTTGAAGTTCACATTGTCTGGGAACAGAATAGCTACTCCTGCTTTTTCCTCAGCTCTTGGTGCATAGAGTATTGTTCTCCATGCTTTGACTTTTAGCCTATGAATTTCCTTTTGAGTTACATGTATTTATTGTATCTATCACATTGTTGGATTTTGTTTCTTTTTTTTCTTTTTTTGGCTGGCTCAGCCTGCCCTAAGGGCAGGGCTGGCATGTCATATGGTGCTGGGGATCAAACCCTGATCCCCTGTGGCTGCCTAAGCTTGCCTAAGCAGATGCTTTACACCACTGAGGTATCTCGCTGGCCCCTTGATTTTGTTTCTTGATCTACACTGCCAGAGGATTTCTTTTAATTGGTGAATTGAGGACATTTACATTGGTGATTTTTAACTGATATATAATGGCTTATCTTTGTATTCCACATTACATTTTCCAAGTTCATTCATAATCCCTACAAAAATTTTCATTCGTTATAGCCAAGAAGTAGTCCATAATATATAGATAACACATTTCCTTTGTCCAATTATCAGACAATGGGATAAAGAAAATAAAAGCATCAGGCTGCCTCCAGGATTTAGTTATTACATATTGTGCTGTTATAAACATTGGCATGCATGTATTGCTGTAGTATGATACCTAAATTCTTTGGGAAAGATACCAAGAAAGAGGATGGCTGGATCATGTGGAATTTCTAATTTCAGTTCTTTGAGAAATCTCCATACTGATTTACATATTGGTTGTACCAGTTAATAGTCTGCCCACCAATGAAAGGAGGTTTCTTTTTCACCACAGTCATGCCAGCATTTTGCCATCCTTTTGAGCATAAGATGGAATCTTAGTCTTGTTTTAATTTGCATTACTCTATGGAACAGAGATGTTGAACTTTTTAAAAAAATATATTTGTTGACATTTCATATTTCTTTTTCTGTGAAATGTCTGTTCATTTGTCTTGACCATTTCTTGACTAGGTCTTTAGTTTTAGGTGGTTTAAATTCTTTTGAGATGTTTACATATTCTAGATATTCTCAGACTAAGGAGTAGCTAGCAAAATAATTTTCCAGTTATGTAGGTTGTCTTTTTGTTCTACTAAATGATTCTTTTGCTATACAAAAGGTTTCTAGTGTGTTATAATCCTATTTACTGATCTTGCTGTTATTTGAAATGCCTTTTTTCTCCATCTGTTTCAAAGGATAGCTTTGCTGCATAAATTAATCTGGGTTGGGAGTTACTTACCCTTATGGTTTGAAATAATTCAGTCCGAGGTCTTCTGCTCTTCAGGGTTTGTGTTGAGAAGTCCTCTGTATATCTAATTGGTTTACCTTTATATGTGATTGTTTTGTTTTGTTTTTCTCTAACTGCTTTTAAACTTGTGGCTTACCTCCTTTTTATACTTTTCTGCTGGATTGTTAAGACAAAGATAAAGCAAGAATTATGTAACAAGAAATATAACTTTTGTATCTGATAAGGTCAGTCAAGTCTCCTCAGGATTTATCCTGTAACCCTGTACCAAGGTATAAAAAGTAAAGCCATATTAATATGCTGAGCTGTGAAAGGCTCAAGTTAACAACTTCTGACTTTGCCAGTCCTATGGATAACCCACTACTATTATGGACTGCTGGACTATCTTGGATTATTTTGCTGAATTCATGCACCTACAATATTTAAATGGCAATGGAATAACCCTATCTAATAAAACTAAAGAAAACAAGAGGATAAAGGAAAGACCATTTTTGTATTTGTATATATAAAATAGGATACATATACAGTTACTTTCTCTTAATTCAATGAGAAGAAAGATTTGTACAAATAGTGTCTGGACACAATATCATGTCTGCATGTTGTACTATGAAGAACCACTAAGAAGATAACAATATGAAATGTATTAATTATTGAAGCTGTCCTATTAATCGGATTTGAAACTGTCTCATAGCTGTTTCTCAATAAAATTAATAAAAAAATAAACTTCTGGTTTTATGCTTTGTATCTGGTAATTTCATAAGGATATGCCTCGGTGAACTACTCTTTTTCGTATTTGGTGTTTTATAAGCATCCCTTACTTGTATTTCAGATTCTTTTCCTTTTTTGTTTTTGTTTTTGTTTTTATGTATTTGGTACAGGGTCTCACTACGCAGCTTGGACTCGTAGTGATCTTCCTTTTTTCAGTCTTTCCAGTGCTGAGATTACAGGTATGTGCCACCAAACCCCGTTTTGGTGGCCAGCTCAGCCTGGGGGTGGGACCTGCATGGCCTGTAATGCTGGAGATCAAATCTGATCTCTGCACTTGCTTACACAAGCACTTAGTCCGTTGAGCTATTTTGCTGGGCCTCAAGCTCTTTACTTACACTTAGGAAATTTTCTTATATGATTTCTGTAAACATGTTAGTAAATTCATTTGTGTTCTTTTCTGTTTTTTTTTTTAACTTCAATTAGCCTTAGGTGGGTGGTCTTATTGTCATCTAGTAGCTGCTTGTTAATCTTGTTTTATTATCTTGTTTTCTTTCTACCTTCTTTCACTCTCTGATCATAATTCACTATTTTTTCTTCAGCTTCAGACATTGAGTCTTCACACTGATCATTTCTTTAATTTATTAATACTATATAGTTTTTTATTTCAGGTATTCCCTTTTATCATTTTTTAAAAGTTTATGTTAATTAATTTAATAGATTTCATTTTAAACGGGTAGAAACTAACAAACATTAACAATAGTGCACATATGGAAATTTTGAAAATAACCCAACAGCCTTTTTTATTTACTGGTCTATACTTCCTTTATAATTTGTATTTAAGTCTTTTTTTCTTTTCTTTTCAAAGTTTTTATTGATAAACATATAGCAATGAGACAGTTTCAAATCAAATCGAAAGTACAGTTTCAACAAATAATACACTGCATATATTCTTCTTAGTGGTTAATTGCTGTACAAGATGCAGACTTGTGATCCTACTTACAAACACCATTAGAAAAAATCATTCTATTCATTAAGTCTTTTTTTTAACTTTTTGTATTTTATTTTATTGTGAAACAAATAGCAATGAGACAGTTTCAAAACCAATTAATAGGATAGCTTCAATAATTAATACATTGCATATTGTTGTCTTCGATGCAGACATAATATCCTGTCCAAACACTATTAGTACAACTCTTTCTTCTCACTGAATTAAGAGAAAGTAACTGTATATCTATCCTAACTATTTTGTACGTACAGATACAAAACGTTCCTTCATTTGTATTCTATTTTTTGGTTTCGTTTTGTTAGAAATGGGTATTCCATCGCCATTTAGATATTGTAGGTACGTGAATTAAGCAAAATAATCCAATATAGTCTAGTAGTCCATTATAGCAATGGGTTATCCGTAGGACTGGTAATGTCAAAAATTGTTGTCTTGAGCCTTTTACAGCTCAGCATATTAATATAGCTTTACTTTTATACCTCGTTTTTATACTTTTCTACTGGATGGTTAAGACCAAAATAAAGACCTATGTAACAAAAAATGTAACTTCTCTATCTCATGAGGTCAGTCAAGTCACCTTAGGATTTATCCTGAAACCCTGTACCGCAGGTTGTAGATCCTTTGTCAGTGTCAGCCATGTGGATGAGTTACAGCCACTGCCTGACCAATTTGCACTCTGTGAAAGCCTGAGAGAATGTTATCTCTCCATGTGACTCTCCTTAGGCACACTCTGCATCATTGATCGCTTTCATCTGTGGCCCCATAATCTCTGTGATCAGAAAATTTGGGACACAACTGAGTTACAGGATGTTACCGTACATTTTCTTCTATGTCCTGAGTGCTCACTGACCTTGAAAGGCTGGGATCACAATGTTAACTGTCCGTGCAGTCCTTCTTTTTCTCTAATTTTTGGTCTGCAAACTTAAGTTGTTAACCCTCCAGAAGAGAAGCTTAATGATGTTACCCAGTAACATAGGCAGTTGAGCTTAACCTCACTATCTGTCTGAATATCAGACATCTTAGACATAACATGGAACAGGTATTTTCATGTTTTTGAGGATTCTACATCCTTGTTGAGTTTGTCATTCAAGTTTAAAACTTTTGGGTTAGCTCATCCAGTGTTTTGTTTATTTTCCTGAAATTCATTCTCTACATATTGAGTGAAATTGCTTTCTACTTTTGGTTCATTTCTTCTTTGAACTCATCTAGTTTCTCCATCTATTCTATAAACTTTTTGTAGAGTTTCACTATCTTGTATCTGATTTCCTTGTCCTTCCTGACCTCTTTCTCTGCCTTTGGCTAGATGAGAGACCTCAGATATCTTCTGCTGCCTTTTTCCTCATTCTCCTATGCATGTGTGTGTGTGTGTGTGTACTCACGTGTGTATATGCATACGTGCCTGTGTGTGTGTGTCTTTTCCCCTCTTTTGGGGGGTAGGGTGCTAAGGGTTGAGGACCAGAATGTGTGAGGTGAAAAAAAAATCTCATATCAAGATTTTTTAAAAGTAGGATGTTGCCTGCCCATAAATGAATCCCAGCTTTGTATAGTACTATCCAGTGCTAGTATGTCCTTCTATTACTTACTTTAAGTAAGTTGGAGTTTGTCCATATGTTTTACTGAAAGAGTTACTTATGGTTACAACATCAACAGATTCTGCCATACATTTCTATGTGATAGTCTTCGCAGTTACATTTCTTCTTTTGCCATGTGCCCTATGTATATTGATTGTTTATGTTTGTAGTTGTTCTTCAGTAAGGTAGGTGAAGTGGAGGGATGACAATGGAAAATGGTTAGATGAAGAATGTAAGCCAGTGAGAGCTAGGTTTGAAGGCATGGATAGTGATAGATGATGAGAAAAGTTTGATGTCGGGTCGGATTCTATTGGAGTACTTTTAGTTTTGTTGAAGGGATTGATTTGAGAGTTTTCAGAGGATATTTGTGAAGACAGGGGTTTGATAGGAGAGAAATAAGGTTTGGTTTGTGATTGAGGAAAGTTACATGGTTGTCAGAATCTCCTGATAGGAAGGAAAGAGTGACTATGGAGGGAGGTAAGCATGAGAAATTAAAAATTTGGGAGGAGGGGGGCCAGGGAGATGGCCCAGCAGAATAAGAACTTCCCTGGCAAGCACAAGGGCCTGAGTTCAATCCCTGGTTCCGCCAAAAAAAAATTGGGGCCTGGGAGATGGCTCAGTGGAATAAGTGCTTTCCTGGCAAGCGCAAGGGCCTGAGTTCAATCCCTGGTTCTGGGGGAAAAAAACAAACAAACAAACTTGGGAGGAGGAGTTGATGTATTTGGAAGAAGAACAAAGAATTATGTTAGTAGTATTACTTTCAGGGTTCATGTGAAGAAACTAGATAGGGAGCTGGTTTAGTTACTTTTCTCTTGTTACATAGACAAAATAACCAATACTTAAAGTTAAGGGGGTAAGGGTTTATTTAGGTCACAATTTGTAGAGGTTTCAGCCCCTAATCATCTGGCTCCAAGGCAGTGTGGCATGGCTGACAGGTATTGCAGAGGAGAAATAGTTCATGGCAGGCAAAAGGTAGGAAGCAAGTAGGAGACAAGACAAACCTCTTTCTGCCCCTTACATTGTATCTGCTGTATGGAGATTAGGGTGGTGCCAAACTAATCAGTGGACTGATTTAGTAACCATCTACCTTTAATCCTAACATCCTTAGCCCTAGCACTGAACCGTGAATCAGTCACACACTGTAGATTTAGCCACCTCTGAGAATTCACCACTTATGACTGCATGAGGCTTTGGGGGGACATCTAGACACAAGGCATATCAGGAGCTAGACACTTATTAAATCAGAGCTAATTTAAGAAAAAATATACAAGGATGTAAACCTAATAAACACACCAAAAAAGAAGAAACCCTTGAAAGAACATAGCAGAGCCCTACATGACTAAATAAATCAAGAAACAAACAATCAAACAAGTAAGCTCTGCACTGGCAACAGATTAAATATTCCAAAGAGACACTCTATATGTGATTCACATATCGCTTCTTTCCCAGAGACTCTGAGTACTCATACCCCAGTAACTCCTTTTATCCTTCCACTACAGTACTGATGCTACCTCAGACTCAGAACTTTTTCCTGCCAGGTTGCAGACATTCTTGCTGAGTGTAATCCAGTGTGAGTTCTTGGGTCAGGAACTGTTGCTCTCTCTCTTTTTGAGTATGATGGTGGTAACAGCAGACAGATTCACTGTTACAAAATTGTTTACTGAGTCAGAAGTATTCCTATGCAATCAAATCAGCTACAGTAGTAAAAAAAAAGCTCATCAGTTACTATGGTATCTATGAGGGCAAATTGAGGAATAACAGATCATGAAACCCAATTTTTAATCTTTAATCTAGAGAAAAAACCCAGTCATGGTGTGAGCATTAACATACCACAAGTATTGACCTACACTCAAATACTAGGTGATAACCATGTCTCCTCTAATGGTTAAAAAAAGATTCAACAGTAATTTTAATGAATTAGTTGTCCAAAGCTCAGAGGTTTGGAGACCGGGTAATGCCAGAGATGAGGAAAGAAAAGAAAAAAAATTACTTTTCTGCTATGTGGTATGGGAGGGAAGAAATAGCACAGCAAAAAATCATAATGGTGGTGGACGGTTTTTTTGACACAGGGTCTGTCTATGTAGCAGACACTGGTTTTGAACTTCACAGTGGTCCTGCCTCAGCCTTCCAAGTGCTGGAATTATAGGCATGTGCCACCATGCCCAGCTGAGGTATATTGTTAGATGGAAATAACAGGGAAAACCAGGTATAGAATCAGTAGTGAGCAATGAGAATGAGAAAAAAAATTCTATAGCTGATATAAATATTAGCAAAAAAAATAAAGCCAAAGGACAATAAATGATAAGAGGGGAAAAATAATAAGAAACTGGGGAAAGAAGGTACTATATGAAACTATATAGATGAATGTATAAAGAATTAAAGGGACAAGGGAAAATTCCTGTGCTCTCTATAAACTATATTGGAAGAAAGCAAGAGGAATAGCAGCACACACACATGCATGCACCAACACACACACACACACACACACACTCTCTCACTCATTATAGATAAATGGGATAAATAATGGCATAAAACATGTGGCAAAAAGTGAAGTGGAAGAAAACTGCACAAAAAGGATTTTTCTTTTGCTTAGTTTGGAAATGTGGCTTTTTTCCACAGCCTAGGATTAAGAAGCAGGGCTCAAGCCAAGATACGTCTCTCAGTCTGCCCCCGAATAGTGCTATGTGTAGACATTTGCATACAGTGGGAACAGGACATGATTGTGACCTTACAATACTTCATCATTTAGGCTGAATCGGGTGTCTACCCACAGGAGCCAGGCCTGTGTTCACCAGCTCCAGCTCCTCAGCAGGATCCCCTCAGCCTGTTCTCCAGCTTCTGGCTATCTCCTATGACTGTCCTTTCCTTATCCACTATGGAAACTTGACACTGTAGAGTATGGATTTAAGCTAAGGGGCTACTCTCGTTCTCAGCTTTGAACACAGAGTCTTTATCTGCGAGGGTGTCCCCACCAGCTCTTGTTCTGCAGTTGTGGTGGCACGTCACTCACCAACTGGTAAATGTGGAAGGCCATTTGAGAGCAGTATCCCACTTTTTCTTTGTAGATTCCAACTGTTGCTGATTCTCTCAGTACTGCTGTGGTTCTCCATGAGTGGAAGTTTGTAGTTTCACTTTGTCTCCCAGATGGCAGCTGGCCAGCCACTCCCAGCTGCATGCAGCATACAGAGGTTTACCTCTCTATTCTGGGTTCGTTCTCTCTCTCTCTCTCTCTCTCTCTCTCTCTCTCTCTCTCTCTCTCTCTCTCTCTCTCTCTCTGTCCCCCCACTATGGTTCTTGGGTAACCTCTTCATACTTTGATTCCTCTCCAGCCTACTGTTTTCCAGGCTCTAGACAATGCTGTTTTCTATTCTTTGGTTATTTGACCTTTCATTTATATTCATACATGAAAAATAATATGGCTGGGAAAAAGTTAACTGTTTCTTCCCTTAATATTTTTTCTTTTGTCTTCTTCTACTTAATACTTCAGAAGACAAGTTTCATCTGATTTCTCTTTTATTCCTTTTTCCTCTTAAGGGCTTATGGGGGGCTTTCTTTATTTTTCAAGTGAAATGCTTGGTGGACATCTTTTATAGCTCTTTTATTTCCTCATATTAAAACAGTCCCTGGGCTGGGGATGTGGCTTAGAGGTAGCATTATTGTTCTGCATGCCCAAGGCCCTGGATTAAATTCCCAGCACCACACAAACACAAAAAGGAGCCAATTCTTTTTTTTTTTTTTAGAAGAACTTGGCCAGGGGGCCGGGGAGATGGCTCAGTGGAATAAGCACTTCCCTGGCAAGTGCAAGGGCCTGAGTTCAATCCCCGGTTCCACCAAAAAAAAAGAAGAACTTGGCCAACCTGAGCTATACAGCGGATCATGTCTCAGAAAACCAATAAATAAACTTTCTTCTTAATAATAATTTTAAGTATATAGAAAATAAGAAAAGTAAAAATATATCCTATCTCCCTTCTAAAAGTAAAACCTTCAAAGTTTTCTAGACATTTTCCTATGTAAACATATATAAAAGCACAATTTTTCATATTTTGTGAAAATTGGATACCAGTTTTTTTAAAACATCCTTTTAAGTTGAAGTGTTCGGAAATGTATACTTTAATGCATCCTAATTGTGAATGTGTTGCTCCATGAGTTTTCACATATGTATAACTTCACGAAATGCAGATGAACATGTTGAATATTTGAGGCCCCTGAAAGTCACTGTAGGTTCCCTGTATGGTTGCATCTATTAGTAATGTGTTTCATTTGTGTCAGTTAAACCACACTGTACAATATATTACAATTAAGTTATCCATTCTCCCATTATTGTGTATTATAATTGGTTATACTTTTTGGCTCTTGTTGAGAAAGCTGCTGTCAGTTTTCTTGTTTATTTTCTAGTGGACATAACGCACACATTTATTTTATGTTTGTTACTAGGAATAGAATTGCTGTGTCATAGCATAAGGGCATATTTAGCAGTGCTACATAATGTCACAGTTTTCCAAAGTATATGCACAAAACTACCTTTTCACCAATATATGAGATTTCCAGTTCACATCCTTAACAACACTTAATACTGTCATTCTTGGGCTGGGGAGATAGCTCAGTAGAATAAGCACTTGCCTGGCAAGCACAGGGTCCTGAGTTCAATCCCCGGTACCGCAAAAAAAAAAAAAATACTGTCATTCTTTTAATTTTAGTCCTTCCGTTAGGTATGATGTGATGTGTACTATTAGAGATTCGTGTACTTTCTTTTGTGAAGTGTCTATCCATATCTTTTTGTTAGGGCTTCTTTAGTCCTGACTAGTTGTTTACTCTATCTTTTGTCTTTATTGCTTTGTTTTGTTTTGTTTTAAGGAGGATGCTGGGATTTGACTACAGGGCTTTGCATGTGCTAATCACATACCTACAACTCAGCTACTCCCCTGCATACACTTTATCTTTCTTAATGATGTAGGAAAAATCATATGTGCATGTATTTGTGTCTGTGTTTGTATGTGTTTTATTGAGTATTGAACCCAGCATCTTTTTACTAAGCTATATTCCCAGCCCTATTTTTGCGTAGGTCTTTTTTTTTTTTGCGAAACCGGGGATTGAACTCAGACCCTTGTGCTTACCAGGCAAGCACTTATTCTACTGAGCCATCTCCCATAAGTCTCCAGCCCTATTTTTGAAATAGGGTCTCACTAAGTTGCCCATACAGGGCTTGCTTGGATCATCTTGCATCACCCTCCTAGGGTGCTAGGATTACATGTGTGCCACTATACCTTCAGTGGAAGGAAGACTACCTTCCAAAAAGATAGACTACTGCTTCTCAAAGTAGGTATTGATGCTCTTGATTTCATTGTGAGTTCACCTTTTTCAATCTTAATTGTTTGAATTTGAGTCTTTTCTTTCCTCTTTTTGATGAGGTTCGTTTATCACTTTTTTAATTTTTCAAAGAAACAACTCTTTGGTTCATTGGATCTTTTTTATATTAATTTTATTGAGAAAGAAGTAACAATGAGACAGTTTCAAAACAGGTTAGTAGGACAGTTACAATAATTAATACATTGTATATTGTTGTCTTTGTAGTAGTTATTCATAGTGCAAGATGCGGACATGATATCTTGTCTAAACACTATTAGTTCAAAACTTTCTTCTCATTGAACTAAGAGAAAGTAGCTGTATATCTATGCTAACTATTTTGTATATACAG